>NC_052962.1:38111723-38411723 GCF_013358895.1 Oreochromis aureus
GCTTACAATAAAGTCGCTCGGCTAACAAAGTGCCTGCTTTAAACTCACTGAACTACAAAAGTCTTATTTCAGTCATTTGATAATCAAAGACAACATTTGCTTAGACAAAATAATTATTCCGTCATAAGGGAATCCCCAGCAGCAACGATTGCACAACGTAGAACAACCTTAAACAAAACGATGGTGATGATGCAACTATTAACGTCAACTGGCAACATAGATCCAAAAGCACAGAGCCAGAACATTACACTTCCTCCGACGCCACCTTAAAGCTGGCTCCAGAGGCGAGTCCGTCGCTGCAGACTGTCCGACTTCACAGCAGAAACAAACAGCTCATCAGCTGGAATACAGCTGAGGCTCAAAGCTCCACCGAGGCACTAAAGCGGACCTCTGCACTGTGTTTGTACTGTGGTAGAAATGAAATCCTCTCAAACAAAAATACACAGACAAACTTAATCAGTCTACTCAGATATTTTGTTATGATTTCTTATACACAAACTTATATACAAACAAAAGTACTGATGAATTAATGCTTCTGGTTACCTGTGTCTGGGTGCATTAATGAAATTATCTGACAGATAATATGGTGACATTACCGAGACGTGAGGAAAATTTGATTACTTTATTACTTTGTCAGTTTGCACTGATTAGCAGGGATCTGTTTCTTTGTGGTGTCTGTGTTCGTCGGCTTGTTCGTCTTATACCTTCCTCTATACATCGTATATGGCTGAGATTTCCACAATCGTGAGTAGGGATGGGTATCGAAACCCGGTTCTTGTTGAGAACCGGTTCCCACTGTTTCAATTCCTTGGAATCGTTTGCCATTTTTGCAAACGATTCCCTTATCGATTCCAGTCGCCCCGAATGACGTCACCACATTGCGGAGCGTCATTTACCTGGCAGGAAACGGCTCAAACGCTCAAAAGTTTGGTCATACTTTACGAGAACGGATGACAACAGAGCAACTTGCAATACTTGCAAAGCGGATATTTCATTTAAAGGAGGAAACACTATGAATATGCAAAAGCATTTGCTCACAAAACACGCGATGACCTTAAATGAATGTCTTTAATTTCGCTCCGGACTCGTGAATCTCAACCCAGCAGCAGCGGTAACGTTTGCACGTCCTCTCCCGTTAATGCGGCAGGTAAATAATCAACTAACAGTGCATATTATGTTAGCGCGATCTGCCTTATTACAAAACCTGCCATTACTGTGCATTTAGGTGACCGTGATGAGAGAGACAGACAGAGTCTGGCTGGCAGTTCTCGCTGCAGTCTACCGTTAGCGTCTCCTTTCAGGCCAGGATAGACGAATGTCACCGAGCAGTGACTAAGTTTGTGGTCAAAGGCTTGCACCCATTTGCCCCAATTTTCGGTAAGTGAATGTGTTTAATTGTAGGCAGGGACATTACTGGATATTCTTGTGTAATTGCTACAGAATAATTTATGTTATACTTTGTTATTGCTACAGAAGAATATTTATTTTATTATTTTACATTTACAATTTTCCCCGGGGACCCTGTGACACCCCATTGAAGAGCCGTAGGCTGTGGATCTCTTAAGATCTCACTGTTGGGTTCGTAAGGCCATGTTACTCCTAAATTTCTATCTTGTTCAAAGAGAAGATATAAAACAAAGTTCTAAGCTAATCGACCTTAGTGTTCTCCTTTTTAAAAAAATAAGAATCGATAAAGAATCGAATCGTTAAACAGAATCGAAAATGGAATCGTGAAAATCTTATCAATACCCATCCCTAATCGTGAGCCATATTTCCAACATATACATCGTTTCTGCCTAGAAGAAAGATGAGGTCACAATTTCTGTGTTTGACAGTTGGGTCGGTTCACATTTTGGAGCCAAACAGCCATTTAGTTTTAGTTTGAGCAAAGTCCCAGGACTCAGTTTCACTTTGAATCAGACTTTGTGTCTCTGTCTGGCCTGATTCACACACTCATTGCTAAGAAGCTCCTGAAAAAAGAAAGAAAAAAAACCCTTGAGAGTCACCAGGGAGCAATGAAAATAGATGCTACCAAGAAGGAAGCATCTTGGAAACTGTGTTTAACCACAGAGCTACTTCTCTTTTTTTAATTATACAGAACTGTGATGAGTTGGAAGTTCTAAAAACAGTTTATTAAACTTAAAACAAGGAAACGCAAAGATTCAGGATTCAGCTGAAAATGGGTACGAGGGTGGGTGAGTCCGAGGTGTTTTCCTCAGATTTATGTCAAGTTTGCTCTTCCGTATCGTGCCCAGGCAGCCTAAAATTAGAGCGGCGTAAACATTTCACGATCCCTCGTATCTCTCTCAGTCTGAGTTCAAGAAAACTCTTTTTCCAGAATGTTTTTCCTCTCCGTCCCTGCCTCTCGCCCTCTAGGTCGAACTTTTCTTCCTGTCACTGTTTTTCTTTCCCACAGGCTGATTTCTCACAGCTGCATTGTGGGTAAAACTATCAAATGTCTCCATATGGTGCTGAGACCTGCTCTCAACTGTGTAGAGAGGCACATGCAGGAAACAGCGAGAGAACGGGGAGAAGAGACACGACAACTCAGATAAACAGAGAAATAAACCAAAAATGTGGGTTTGTAACGTTCAATATGACCAACAAAAACCATGAAAGGTACTGTGTTTATCAGGGAATCATATTGTTTATGCAGGGGAATTTTCTGAATGTTAACCTCAACCTGTGCTGTGGCTGTCCGGGATGAACAGGAGGATAATTAGCCGGGCCAATCAGGTGATCAAAACACACCCGAGTATAACAGATAAACAGGTCCTGTTAATACACAGCAAAGCAAGCAAAGGTGTGATTGGAGATAATGTGTGACTAATAAGAAACATAGCTGTACTTTGTGATGAAATACAGATTAATACAGTCTACAGTCATGCTCGGGGCGAGGCTGCCCGAGAGTAAAAATGCTGTCGTGACAGTGGCCGATCGAACAGGCTGACATTCAGCCGGTAAAAGCCTGTTAAAGACTGTGATTTAGCACAAAACACAAAGACAAAGATTGAAATAAAAAGTGTGGAGATGTATGGGGTTACTAACCTTAGAGGGGACTCGTGCTGTGAGCAGAAAGGCTCGATGTGATGCCAAAGCCTGAGGACAAAGACAGACAACGGTCAACAGGTGAGGATGAAGAAGATGAAGAAGTTCTTACTTTCTGAAATTAATGAAAACATGTGGAAGTACTTAGTCAGTGCTTATCTTTACAACTTCCTTTAAGACATTTCTTTTTTAATTAATGAACACTCAGTGCTTTAGACTACACACATCTGACCACACATCCATACGGTTCTACACGCTCTACATTCATCTACCACACGGCCAGTTTAGGCTGTGTGGTAGATGTTTAACCTAAAAACTCAATGGCCAAAGAGCAGGTTGGCCTTTGAGTTTCCAGCTAAGCCTGTCTGTAATGGAGTACAATCAGTGCCCAACAAGAAATCACCATATCCCTTAAATAAAACAGGCAAAAAAATGTGTTTTCATGTATCAGTGATAATAATAATAATAATAATAACAAGAAGAAGAAAAAATGGACTCCCTGAGGCTGGAACAGTAATTGTGGCGTTGATGATGTTACACTTGAAAAAATGGTGAATGACAAAAACTAAATAAATAGAATAAAGGAAATTTTGTCATTTTCAGTCCAGATTGGAGCAGAGCAGTCTCTCCTGGTCCCAACAGCTTTGTGTATTGTCCCTCGCAGAGAAGCTGGCAGCAGCCCCGACTTCTGGAGAGGGTTTTTAGCCGAGTGGGATAATAATACACATTATCTTTCACCACGTGTTGAACCTCAATCCTGGCGGGGAGCAAGTGCACATTATGGCTGCTCGCTCAGCCATGGCCAGACTAACTCTTACAGGCAAAATTAGCGACTTATTTTTGAGATGTTTGATGAATTATGGTGTGAAATGGTGGGAATTTAAATGGTCCTTGTAGTCACATTTTCACTGCAATGATTTTATAAGAAACAAACTGGGGCAGCGAAAGCGAGCTGTATGCCACAGGAGGCCGAGCCAGCTGTGGCGCGTACAGTAACCCGCTGTACAGTTTAGTGAGGTCACTCCAGGTCACATCTGCTAACGCCAGAGAGGAGCCAAGAAGATGCGAGGCCCTTGCTGGCTGTCTGTCTCAGACAATGGGCTGAGGGGCGGGCCTGCAGGAAATTCAGAACGACCTGTTTCGGGTTATAAAGTCTGGAAATGTCTCCGTTCAGGTGTTCTGCAGGCGAGCGCGCAGCGAGCAGGTGAGTACGTCCACGTAAGCGTCTGAACCTGAGTGCATCAAAGTGCTGTCAAAGCCTGCAGCTTCATCCTGAGCTCGTTGTGCTCTTTGAATTGAGGATTTTGTAATAAAAAAACCAGAAACAATAAATGGATATAAGCAACCTATGCTTTTATCACTGTTTTTCCCTGTAAATGCTCAAAGATACTGCAGATGTCAATAAATTCCACTCAGTGGAATTCTCAGATTGATCTGGCTGTGACTCTGGATCATCCCTGTACTTCAGCTATTAGAATATTCAACAAACACAGCAAATTCTCCAATTTTACATAAAAAGTTTCTGGTCCAAAGTCTGTTTGAAATCCATTTTCAGGCCTTTTTTATACATTGATGTTCAAGAATTGAGCGCTTGACGATTTTCTTCATATTTTAATGACTCAGGCATGTTTTAATGTATTGGTCCTGAAATTTTCAGGCTTTTATCTTTAAAAGTCTTTAAGATATTCATGTTCAAACACTGCTTCAGATTCGTGCAAAAGGCACAAAAAATGAAATTATTTGAGATGAAATGATCAATTTTTAGTTGTAACAACTAAAATAATCTGCACACAAACTGGCGTCATGTGGATATGGAGGGTACATTTAGGTGGTCACCAGCTCTCAGTCCTGACACACATTATTAAAAATAAATAAATAAAATTATAATCTGTAGCTTTTGTGTGTCAGCTCAGAACAGAATAAGGTTTTTTGTTAACTGGTGTTTAGTGATGATTGAAGTTGGTGCAAAAGACATCAACAGTGTCAACATTCAGCTGTCGTGGTTTCACAAAGGTAAACTACAGACCCACATCTTCACAAACAAACTCATTCCTGGTGTTGACATGCAGGACACAGCCACAGATTTATTGTTACTGGGTTGGAGTTCAGGAGAAAAATGTGTCCTTTACTTTAATTTCCACAAATGAAAAGAAACCCAGCCGGACGCTTTACCATGAAACGCTGAGCGCGCTGGCTCATTTCAAGAAGTTATAGCTATAGGGTAGAATTGCTGATCTACAGCTGTGGAATGTGGTGTGTGTGTGTCCCAACACCCTGTGGCTGTGAGTGGGTTGCTTCAGTCAAGTCCTGACAGGGGCTGCAGAGCCGTGGTATGTGGCCAAAGGAAAAAAAGTGTGTTAAAGACGTAAAAAAATGAAATGAGCTCGAATGCACTCCTGAGCTGAGCAGACGAGCTTTAAGCAGACGTGGTGATACTCATTTGTCTGTTCTTATTCCCACACTCACACACAGAGCTGAGCTCACAAACCTGCAGTTAGGTGAAACCAGATACCCGGTAACACCCACCTAACTCTGTGCTGCATCTTTGAACAGTTCATTAAACAGTTTTACTTTTGCTGCATCATATCTGCAGCAACATCACAAAACAAAAAATTCCAACAATCAGTCCTCATTTTTGCACCACTTCCTCATTTCAGGACTTCCCCAATATGTGTGGGAATTCCTCCATGATTCCTACACAAAAGAACACAAAGAAAAGGAAAAAAGCACTCGTACAATGAGGCTTGCAGTAAAAAAACCCAAACCCTCAGTGGTCAAACTCTAAATATCAGCCCGTGATCTTAGCACAGCTTGTTCAATCAAAACAAAGTTAATCATAATGATATTTTAGACAACGGCGTGCTTTCAACTTGGTGCCAAACGTTTGAGGCATTTCCTTTCCTGTTGCAGCATGACAATGTCGCCACTCACAAAGCCGTGTCCATAAGGAGGTGCTTTCCAGCTTGGCATGAAACAGCAGCACCACAGAGCCCTGACATCAAGCTCTACCAACACCTCTTGAACTTCGACCATGAGGCCGAGGCCCATTTCACAACACGTCCACTCTGCAATTAAGCAACTTAAGCAACATTCCTTCTTTTGTTTGCTCCGACATCGCTAATCAAAACAAAAGTTTCAGGATGGCTGCTCATTTTTAAAACAGAGGAAAAGCTGTGCATCGGTTTTAACAGTTTTTAAAGATTGCAGCTGTAGAGCTGCAGAGAAGCCGAATCCAAACAAGGAAGCGCTCCCAATGTGACTCAGAGCAGCAGCAGCTCCCGTCGGACGGAGCTGCTGTCGCCGCAGTCAAACAAAACATTTAACAACCACATACGAGCCGACGAGAAAACCTCACATCAGAACCAACACTGCTGATGGAAGTTTTATTTTAAAGGTGCGAATTGCTCTGTTGTGATATATAATTCAAAAATGGCACCGATCATAAGAGACATCCTCCCTCGCTGGCCTTCATCAGTCACTGGCTGCTGCTAACCTACGGTCGTGTTGAGGCAACTAAAAAACCAAAATGACCACAAACACAGTGCCTGTGCAGCACTCCTCGCACAACATCTGGAGTATTTGAGAGCACCATTTTGTATTTCTCTTATTCAAATAAATACTGAGTAAGTATTGAGATGATAAGAAGATGAATTCCTACAGAAATACAAACTGCTGCGTGTGGTGATAAACCTTCGGCCTGCACTTCCTGCTTCATCATCTTCCCGCTCCTGTAGCAACATGTCCACACACACTCAGCTTACTGTGTTTTCCAGGGTTAAGAGCAGTGACACTTCCTGCTTCCCACCTATCATATATGACATTCCTGATGCCAAAAAGGGCATAAAAAACAAACGTTTAACAAAAACTGTGAGTACACGTGGATACAGTAAAAAACACTAAACAGCTGTTACTTACCAGCACTTTGTTTTCCACCTTGTCACCTTTGACCTCCAGCTGGACTTTGCGCCTCAGGATCAGTTTCACCCTGCGTCCCACCGCCTCCCGCACACTCTCTACAAACACACAAAAACTCATGACAATTGACAGCAGAACAGCTGGAGGGATCACATTAAGACGTATTACACAACAATAGGAGCAGGATGGGAGATTTGGTGGCCTGCAGATGCTTCCCAGTCCTGTTAGCGTTCCTGTCTCCTTTACTAATGAAGAATTGTGTTCTGAGATAGTCTTAAAATATAAATAACTAATTAAAACAAAAAAAAGCATCATTATGCTACAAACTGACTTGTGGTTTGCAATCATTAAAAGACAAATTATGCGTCAACCTGCATCTTGTTGTGTCTCCTGTGGAGAGAGTAGACTAAAGTTAATGACCTGCAGAGGGGAACATGAGTAATGGAAGGCTGCACCGTGAACACAGACACCAAACATTTAACAGCCTGTAGCTATAATGTTTTTATGCACACAGAAAAAAGAATAAATCATTTAGAACTTGTTTTTTATTTGCGAGGGTTTAGTGTCGACAGGCTGAGTGTAAATGCAGATTGTATATTTCTTTACTTCCACAGAAACTCCTCTTTCACTGACCTGGAATTACTTCCAGATGATCATGCAAATGATTTCATTTGTTTGAGAAGCTGCATGATGTTCTGGATGAACGTCGAGTTTCAGTACAAATAGTGAGAATAGAAACGTTAGAAGTGAGGCTCTCCGTTAATAGAGACTTGTACTTTAAACAAGTATATGTCTACGTAAGAGAATCACATAGGAAGCAAAGGTGAAAGCTTTCTATTATGAATACTCAACAACGAGGTCGCCAGCGCAGCTGTGCTGGAGCAGGACGGATCCCTGAGCATGAATCTCTTGCTTTGTCAGCATCGACTGAGACGGGAGGCTCATGTGCACCAAAAGAAGGACAAATCACACCAAATGATATTTTGTAGGCCTGCAGGTATTATGCTTTAATGACGTCTGCAAACAGGATCTGAAACCCTCGATCTGCTGTGTCTGCAGTGGTTCTGGAAAAGTTGTGGAGAGCTGGATTACTGAGCAACTCCAAAGGTCTCAGCAGAACTTATTGTGGCCCGCCAAGATGCTATTAATATCAGCTGATCCAGCTGTAAAATTATGAATGTGTTTGGGGATGTCTCATCGCTGCCCCTCTAGTGCACCTGTTGTTCATTTCATTAACAACTTCCTCTGCTATTTAACTGAGCAGATCGATCTCCGAGAAGTTTGACTGACCTAATGCTGTAGTCTGATCCAAAATCATTCCTTTCATTTTTGTGCAGTGCACTTTGGTTGGTGGCACTTCTGTGGAGAAAAGTCCAGTTAAAGCTTTTCCACATCCATTATAACTTGGAGCTTCCCGTAACCAGCGGGTCTGCCTTCATGCTGTTCTCCACCCAGACACACGATGAGGTCATGAGGAGGATCAAAACATTAGAGCATGAAGCAGCGTGGAGGCTGATCAGAAACACATGGACTTCTCCCTCCGTCCAACCTGGTCCTATAAAAAACACGTTCCACTTCCCAGCAGACTAATTAGTTTAGAGTAACAACCTGCGACATGCTGAATCTAAACAAACGTCTGCTCTCGCTCTCCACTTACAGTTCACACTGGCAGAAATTCAGCCAAAAGTATAACTTATTAAGTCTTTACTTTTTTCTGAAAGTGCATTAAATACTGTGCAGACGGCTTCATCCTTTCAGGTTTTGCAAGGAAATTATACAACTAATTCTTCCAGATTGTCATTTATGATTTGAGAGCTTGAGACTTGTTCTGTCTTTGACTTAAATCACAGTTCCTGCTTTGAACCTGAACTGACCTAAACAGTACCTGGTTGGTTGTGATGTATTTACACAGCCAGAAGTTATAAACAGCATACGCTCTCATTTAGAGACATTGAAGACATGGACACGAGTGCTGCCCCCTAAATGTCACACCTACAGGAGATGCTGGGCTATAGAAACTCACGCCATGACGCTCCCGGTGCACAGTTTTGGAGCTGATGTTAATGCTGATGAGTCAGCTGGTGACGTTTATGCTCTATGCACCTCAGCACTCAGCGACCTCGCTCTGTAACTTTACATGACCTTTGTGGCTCCTAAACGCTTCTAGTTTGCAGTAATGCCAGCTGACTGTGGAATATCTAGCAGTGAAGAAATTCCACAAGCTGACTTGTTGCCACTTTAACAGGACTTGTACTGTAACATGTCCTAGTACAGCTCTTTAAAATAACCCATTCTTTATTGATACTTGCATTGAATACTTGAATACAAAGATAAAGCAGGCTCACCTGATACTTTTTGGTGTATTTGTGGCCACCTCATAAACAAAAGTCCAGCAGTCTCTCTTTGTCAGCAATGCTTTTCATCTCTACCAACTTCTGAGGGAAATATGTGGTTCTGAAATGCTGAACTACTGGCATTTTTGGGTATTAGATGGACTGTGTCTACTTTCATATGGGTAAACTAGTTATTTATTTTTAAAATTGATGAAAACCATTGATTAGCAACTCTGCTTAAAAATTAGACAAGAACTGAGTGGGTGTCCGTATTTTTGCTGAACTTTCTCACACAGCTTTTGGCATGTAATCACCCACCATCTGATCCTCCTCACTTTTCATTAGTTCAGTCTCTGTGCACACAAAGGTCAGGCCTAACGAGCTCTGCTGATAAGCTTTTTTTCTCCTAGTTTTAAATTACCGACGATGAGCAGCATCAGGTCGGCCTGCCCTGTTAAAACCAACAGCAGGGCTGCCAACAAAAAGTCCCATTCATCAGTCAGCGCAGAGATATACAGTGTGAGACTGGTCTGCAGACACCGTAACAGAGAGCACGGGGTAGTGAGTCAGCTTCATCTCGCAGTATCTGAGTGTGCTAATGGAGAGCTAATAAACAGAAAGACCTCATGGTTTTTCAAGCTTTTCCTTAATCGGCCTCTCCACCCTCATGGCCCACTGCTGTCTCTAAAACTGTCAGAAAGTAAGACACTGGTTCTAAAATAGGTTGCAGGTGGCTTCAGTCCAACATCAGCCTGTAAAAGTCAATGTAGGTCAAACACATGGACCTTCAGCTGTCTGGCTGTATCAGCAAGGTGTTTTATTTCAGTTCATGCTACTCTGTCCAGCTAAATGCAGTGATTTACACTTCTTTTTGACACTCAGTCATCCAGGCAGTCAGTGTTGATAATATCCCACAACCCAAAGGAATTTCACAGACACACCCCTCTCCCACAGCTCTCTCCTCTCCCCCACTTCAGATAAGGAAGTGGCAGCAGAGGAGAGACTCTCAGGTAGCCAGCCAAAGCCCCAGGGCATGAAAATGACTTTTTTTTTATTTCTACAGAAATGAACTTATGAAAACCAGAGATTGTTTCACCTGTTAATAAAAGGGCCAATCAGCAGTGTGATCCAGTGTTAGCAGGACAGTGTTGTTTGCTTAAGATAGTGTGATTTTAATATGAGCAGCTTTTTGCCTTCAGATGAATCACTTCAGTATTTCCAAAACACTGCCCCAGATTTTATAGTAAACACTCGTATATTTAGAAAACTTCAACTTCTATGTAACTATTGAGAGTCTCAAAGTGACTCGTAGTGATTTAAAAGCGAGTAAAAAACACAACGTCACCGCTATAAGATCTCTGCGTTAAGTTTGAAAGGGTTTTACATGGCGAGGTAAGTGATCTGATCGTGTTCCCTTTAAATCATTGCAGCTAAAGACGTCTGTGCCACCTGAGCTACGTTAAAACAGTTCGACTAACTTCTTAACTCCAAACTTTTTTTTTATTTTGAGGGCAACAACAGCGCCAGTACACGCGTCAGGCAGCTGGCGTAAACATGAAACCCCGCTATCGTTACCTTACCGAACAGTTCGTTAGGACAATCCGTTGTTTCCTCAGACATGATTGTACCGGAGTAAACACCCAAGAGGAATCCGCTGGAGAGGACAGGAGAGGCGTGCAGACCCGAGAAGAAAGGCGGCTGCTGTGCGGAACTTCCACCGATGGAAGCGGCAAGTAATGCGGTAAAGGTGTAGTCCCGTTTTCTTCACTTATCTTTGGCTACCTGTCGCCACCCTGCTTTCCTAATTGCAACTGTCTTCATCCATTCCTACATGCCTACATACACACACGCACTCTGACTTTACGTCTGCATCACTGCAACTGAAGGGAACCTGGAGGAGTTTAAAAAACGGATTAAAAGTAGTTTCAGTTTGAAAAGTACCCGAAAGTGGCGTGTGTGAAAACAACTCACGCGGACGCACTTCTTCACACACTCACACTTCAGTCAGCCCTTCTTTCCTTCACTTCTCCAGCAGGATTCCTCTTGCTGCGAAAAATGGGAGACTGGGGACACCTGGTGTCCAGTTGCTGCTGCACAGTCGCTTTCTTTGACTTACCCTGTCTAAAATAAATACAATAACAATAAATATGAATAAATAAATAATAATAAAAAAGACAGACGATAGCCCACCAGGCTGCACAAGTAGTACAGCTCCTCTAGGATGGCACATATAAGTGACATTGTTAGACTGTGATGAGCGAGTTCTCTTTTTATTTTCGTCAACAGTGTAACTGTACACAGCTGTGTACCAGTATATGCACTGAATGGTACACCAGTTACAGTCTGAGCAGTGAAGAGGCAACACCAGTTCACATGTAAGATGTTAAATGCACTGGTTCTTATACAACACTTGCCTCATTCACCTATCCACGCAAACAGTGTTTTTCAGAGCTTTTTCAGCACAGGTGCTTTCTACCTAACCCTCACAGTCATTCATACACCGATGGATACGGAGCAGCTCTGCAGGGTTAGTATCTTACCCAAGGATATTTGGCATGCAGGCTGGACACCTGCTCTACCTCCTGGGATACAGCCACCCTAAGAGAAGATTGTGTTGAAGGCCTTCAATCCTTCAAGGCAACACACACACACACACACACACACACACACACACACACAAAGCAAATTTTCTGCAAAAAAATAGCAGGGCTTCAAAATCCCCAGAGCAGCAGTCAGATCATTTTAGATGGTTTTAATTCAGAAAGAGATTTTGGAAATGCCTTGAATATGTTTTATGCTTGTTTTAGTTCTTCTGATTTTAGCAAGAATATTTTGGAACAGGAACAGAAAGATACTCAGCACTTTATCATTAAACTCAGCAACGTCCAAAAGGCCTTTCATACAGTTAATGTGAAGAAGAGCCAGGGTCCTGATAGCATTAGTGGCCGCCTGATTAAATCTTGTTCTAAAGAACTCAGTCCTAAATTTCAGGTTATTTTTAATCAATCCTTGCAAATACAACATGTGCCCTCTCTTTGGAAAGATTCAGTCATGGTTCCTGTTACTAAATCTAAAAATCATCAGAAATGTGATTATGAAAGAGATTGAACATGAGCTGGATACAATAGAATTTGTATATCGGCCCAATAGAGGAGTGGAGGACGCACTTTTGACTCTACTAAATCTGATTGTCAAACATGTGGAGAGTAAAGTGACTTCTGCTCATTGATTTTTCTTCTCTCTGTCAGGTTTAAATAAGTGTGTGTGTTTTGTGAAGGGATGCTGAATGCTATCATTTTTCTGTAAAGCAAATTTGCCTACAGGTATAAATAAAGTAACCTTAACCCTAACCATAACCCAGCTGTAACCCTGACACTAAAACCACATTTTGAGTCTGAAAAATGCCTTCAAACTCATGAGAACAGCCACTTTGGTCCTCATAAGTGACTGTTTACCAGTATAATAACATTCCTAGTTCTTGTCCCCACAAAGATGTCTAAACAGGCACACACACACACACACACACACACACACACACACACACACACACACACACACACACACTTTACATATATAAAAATGTGTAAAAACTAAATGTAGTCCCAATCTGCCAGGTGAAACGGATCCAATCTGCTCCTTACACTGACTTTGTCCCCTGATTCCTGAACTAAAGGCAAAGTTCACCCACTGATTTCTTGTTCCAGAGTCACAGACTTGTGGAATTAACTATGACGTTGCAGCAACAACACACCCATCATAATGCTAGCAAAAAAAAGATGATATCAGTGGTTAAATGGATGCAGACATTGGAACAAGAACAAAATAAAGTACAATATAATTGAATCAAAGGTCTAAATATCAAACGCCCTGCAGCAGGAAAAGCATCAATCTGTTTGTAACATACACTGATCAGACACAACATCAGGACTGCTGGCAGCTGAGGTCAACGACACGGATTATCTCTTCTTCCCAGCACCTGTTAGTGGGTGGGATATATTACAGAAATTATATTATACAAACAACAACAAAAATAAGGAGAAAAACTACACTTTTGAAAAAAAGTAAAACTAACTGAAATGATTTTGTGAACTAGGTAATCTAAACTAAAAATCTAGAGGAAACATCTTTAGTTTTAGTTTGTTAAAACCTTTCTTGCAGCTGCCTGATGAGGCACTGATGGACGCTGACAAGTGAGTGCTTTTAAAAATCATCTGTTTATTTTCTAAACTAGGTTGTAATCTTTGCATTTATTATACTTTCTGCAGCGGCTTCTCATATATTGTTGTCAAGCCGTCATCGCTGTGTTAGGAGTATCTTTGTTATGTTGTTTCCTGTTTATTTCAGTAAGTCGTTCATCTCATAGCTTGTATTTAATTTGTCTCCTTTGTGTCAGCTGTTCCTCATTACTCCAGCTGGGCCTCAGTGTGAGTATTCAAGTCCTGCTTTTCTTTGTCCAGGTGTCTGTTAAGAGAATGATGAGAGAAGCATTGTGATACAGCTTTCACTTTATTTCTCTGCCTAACAGAGGTTGTTTTTTGTTGTTTAGTTTGTTTCCTAACTCAGGACTTGGGTCCGTCTGCCACATGTGATACGTACTGTATACTCTGGGATTAGAAACTTATGATGTGATTGCTTTTGTCCATATGTGCTCATTTTATCATCTGTTTGCACATATGTATGGTTTCGAGTGTTTTATGGCTTCTGGAGTCAGAGCACACAGCCCCCACCTCCTCCTTTGGAGTGATTATATTCAACCTAAATTCAACAAAATGATTTGTTAATTTGTTGTGTGTATTTGAATCAGTCACTAGATGGCAGCAAACAGCCGTTAAACTCCCAGACTGTTTTTCTTGCTATATCAAAACTGCATTAAATCAAGTTCTGACCAAAAACCACCTGGTCAAGTCTGAGCTGTATTATTCAGTCATTTATAAAATAAGATCTGACCCAGTGTGATCCACTGTGAGTTATCAAATATCAGAGCTGTAGTTATTGGCAGTGACCTCTGGTAGTGCTGCTGTTATTAACTGTAAAACAAGTAGCACTCACCTCATTGAGGTGAATGTTAGCAAGATTACCTGAATTGAAACTAAACAAAGCTCTTCACTTTTAGTAGGTTTTGAAATATGTCAGTAAAGCTATTGTTTTGTTAAATATCTAGACATTGCAGTGCAGAAAAGATGAACAAAGATGACAATACAGACATTTATTAAAACGGTTTAAAATCTCGAATCACCAGGAGACCACATAATGTCCTGTGTAACTGTGTTGGTTGGTTTGGGATGGTTTTCAAAGACAAAGTATGTAAATCATTGATGAGAGAATGTTTTTAAAATAACTAAACAAAAGACGATTTCAAAAGTACGAAGGCGAAAACTAGACTTAAAGGAAATGATCTGTCCAAGGTCCTGAAACGAAGAAATTAAGTCAGTAGTTTTCATGACATTTCAAGACTGAGACATGTGTGGGATCCACATCATTTCCTCAACTGGATTTATTTCATTTGTTAGGGCATTAGTGACACATAAAACTCGTAAAAACCCCACTGATATTTACTTGACCTTGTGAACATTTGTTTTCTTTTCTGCTGTCTTTGATGGTCTGATTCACATGGAAACATCACACAGACACAATAAAGAGAGAGGCTGACATATCTTTTCCAACACAAGTTACTTGTAACATAAGGTATGAGGTTAATAGTATATGAATAGCCAAAGCAGCCTGCCCTGTGACACACAATGACTGTACATATCAGATAGATTCACACGATCGTTTTCTTCTTCCAGCTGCTAGAAACCACAAACTAGGCGGGATGAGGTTTACACAACATTCAGAATAAAGATGTCACTACAAATTCTATAAAAACATTCCAGACACTCTGGGAAGTTTTTATCTTATTCATTTGGCTTAAAGTTGATTCATATTCTATGTCACTTTAAAAAGTACCAGTGCTCCTGGTGCTCTGCTTGTAGTCAAAACAATGCTTACATTTATTTTCTTTTTTATATCCCTAGGTTGCTATTTTTCATTTCGTTGGCTATTTCAGCCAAGACCTACTCAGGTCACAAGTATTTGAACGATGGTTTTCTGCACCCTGTGTTTGACACCGGTTTCAGGATCATAGTAAAACTGCAGATGCACATTTTCAGGGTAGCTGTGGGAAGGTTGGTGGGAAGGATATTGAACCTCGAGTTGCTCCTGAGATGCATCCATCAGCATTTGAGTGTGTGAATGTAAAAGAAAGAAAAAAGGTGTGTGTATGACTTAGTCTTATAGGAAGAAAGGCCCAAATTGAGTAGAAAAGCTATCCAAGCACCAGTCTGTTATGATTTACACATGCAAATGGTGAAAATCAGACTTCCAGGGAACAGCCTGAAAATAGCAGCTGCAGATAAGCAGGTGAAGGGGAAGCTAGCCGCATTCAAATTAGGAGTGGGTTTCACAATAGTTGAGAACATTATTATTTATTACCTCGTAAAAGAACAGTGGACCTCTGTGGGTTTTCAGGTCATCCCTTAACTGCGTTTATTTATTGTTTATTTTTTTCATTTAGTTTTTGGTCATTCCACCATGCTGTTATCCACTGCTTTGCGTAGTCCCGTTATGTTGCCCTGTTGGTCATTTTGAAGTTGGGTGGTCTTCAACTCTTAAGGCGACTTGAAAAGGGTCCAAAATAAGGCAGAATCATTGAAAATATATACAACATAAAACACTTGCTTCACCCAGCATGGATCGTGCCTTCGGCATCTGACAAGGATGGCAGGTGGCTGACTTCAAGGTCAACTTGGAGTTCAGGCTGAATTATATTATTCTCAGTATAAAATCATCATTTCTTTGTATATGTCATAGCAAGTCATCCCAGAGGAATTTCTTTTTGCCTGGAAACTGGAAATTGTAAAACGCTGTCAAAGGAAGTGACAAATAAACCCGATAAACTAAACTCAGAGCTTTCCCATGATCATCCAAAAAGTCATTAGACATTCCAGAGAAAGGATTATGGTTACTGAAGATGAGCTCATGTAATGCATTTGTAGACATGGGGAAAATGTATCCTTATTATTCAATTTCGGAGACAAAAATTGTCGTTTATCTTTAAAATTTTCCTGATAGGCAGAATGAGGCCTGCAGCAGGCACAATTTTGGTTTAGATGATGAAATCACACTTGTGGTTAGAATTATGCACACACTCGTCATGGGCATGAATGTTATGGCAATCTGGACTTTTAACAATTCCTTTCAACTGAGCTTTAGTTAACTGGAAAAAGATCAGTTCAAAAACATCATTATTCCCTCCATAATACCATAACAGTCATTCTAGTGATGAGTGTATGTACCACAACTATATAAGTAATCACGTCAGAAATCCTGGTATTTCTAAAGCCTTCACAGACTTTAACCAAATATTTGTTTTTGAGTGTTTACTAGTCTGATTCAACCCTCTATCAGGAGCAAAGCTGCTCATTATTTTATTGAAATTACTTTCTGTAGTCAATAGAGAGTCATCAGAAAGCACCTGAATGAACTGAGTCATCTTGCATCATTCTGGGTTGCCTTTACACTAAAGGCATAGATGTGCCTGCTGTTTACACAAATGAAGGTACAAAAGCTAAATTCCACACCAGCAATAAAATCTGCGGCTCAGATTGGATTGCCAGCTAACTGAAGGTCTGGGTGTTTAATTCGTGGGCTCTCTATGACTCCTTCCACCATTTGTGTCAGAGAGCAACGTGGGGTTCAGTATTTTGACGAACGATACTTTGGCAAGCAGCCGGGGGTCAAATGACCAACCGTCCAATTAGTAGATGACCTGCTCTACCTCCTCTGCTACAGCTACCCTGATATGTCCCAATATACTGTACTCTATGTTAAGTACAGCAGCAAAAAAGTGCAGTTTGCTTCTGATATTCATATTTATGGAATGCTAGAGCCTGTCCCACCTGGAGGTTCTGGGACACACATAGAGACAGATAACCATTCATGCTCACATTCAGCCCTGTGACCAATTTAGCATCACCAAACCACCCAGTGTACGTGTTTTGGACTGTATGAGGAAACCAGAGCTGTAGAGAGGCCACACAGTGGGAGCCTAGTTAACGGGCGGATTCAAGTGTAGGACCACCACGCTATCCTAGCGAGCCAGCTCACAAAGCTCTTCTTTGCTAATCTGAATGTCTCCAATTTGTTTGCACTGGAGCACTTTTAATATCTCTGTCTAATAGATAGTAGGGCTACTGTGCTTCGACTTTAATGAGTGAGATTTTAAACTTGTTTCTTGGCATCTGTGTCTGGGTGTATCCATCCAGCTTGCTGACCAAGTTTGATAACCTTAAGTGATAAATAAGTTACTAAGTTAATAATTCCAACAGTTGTGGGGGTAGGTTAGGGTTTGGGGCATCTGGAGATTCCCTAGAGACGTTTTCTCTGGAGGGCACTGCCCAGTGCCTGTGGTCATGTCCTGGTTGGGCCTCGGGTGGTTCTTGGGTGGCCTTTTCCTGGTGTAGGCCTGCAGCAGGGCTGGGGGAGGGTTTGTGCTGGCGAACGAGGGTCACTGGCCTGGTAACCTAGCTGCCCCTGGGTGGTCTGGGGCTGGCTTGGGGGCTTGGGATTGTGGGGGTGCTCTGCCCTTGGGCTGGGGCTCTGGCTGGGCCCTGGGGGCTTGGGTCCTGGTAGGAGTGTCGCCGGGCTTATGGGTGCGTGCACGGGTGCCCAGTCCTGGCGCAGGGGGCCTCTGGTGTGCTGGCGGAAATGGAGGCCTCTTCAACTGGCAGGGAGGTTGTCACATCCTTGCAGGAGGTCTCTGCTCTCCAGGAGTCCCCCCTGCAGCTGAGGGAGAGGTACATGAGAGGTGGAGAATGAACTCAACCTGGGTGTCTATTGTCTTATGTAGTCTGGTAGCTGACTGGATGATGGGGTGGGTGTAGTTTCCTCTGCGGCAGGGTTGGGTGGGCTGCCCCGGGCTCTGCAGGGCTTGGGGCTCTGTGCTGCTGCTGTGGGCCCCGGTCTGGATGGGCCTGAGCCCCCTGGCCTTGGTGGATTCCGGGGAGCGGGGGTGCTTACTGGGGCCAGCGGGGTAGCTGGTCTCAGGGAGGGGCTACTTGACCCCCCATTCCTTCCCTCCCTATCCTCAACTGCCTCCCAACTGCAGGCGGAGTGAGGTATGGGGTTGGGGTATGGGGTTCTCTGTAGACCATCGGGGCAGGTGGCTGGGAGGAGTTGGCAGTCTCGCTGGGGTCTGGGACGCTGGGCCTCTCTGCGGCTGCCGGGCCGGGGGCGGTCTGCTTGCCTCCACCCCAGGAAAAAGGGTAACATCTCCTGGGTCTGGGGGCTGATTGCCCCCCTAGGGGCGGTGATAGCTGGACCTGGGAGTATAGTATGTTTGGGGAGTGTGAATGGGTGTATACTGTTCATTTCTGTTTGTCTTCACGTTGGGCGAGTGCTGAGTATTTGTATTTGTGTGAATGAGGGTGGGAATGCATGTTTGTGTCTGTGTCTATGTGTCAGGTCGAGACTCCACCTCCATCTCTCTGGGAAAATCTCAGGCCCCCCAGGTGTGGAGGCCTGTCTCCACCCACCACACTCCCTGCCAGTGGCTGATGCCCTCGGCCGTCATGTGCATTGGTGGTTCTACCTGGTAGGACTGCCAGTCCAATGTAAACTCAGAAAATATAAACAATTCCAGAAAAACACGACCCCTGGGTCCATGAGAAAAGATCCCAGTGTGTCTCCCTCTGAGAGTCATGACGTAAATGAATATAACATTGGGTTAACTGGTTCAAAGGTGACTGTAGGTGTGAATGTGTGCATCAGTGGTTGTCTGTCTCTTTCATGTCTTTCACCCCATGACAGCTGACGATAACTGGAGAATGGATGACTGAAACATCCTGTATTGTTACCTCGTTCTACCAGGTTGCATTTAATGAAAGGCTGTCAGTATGAAACTGGGCCACCCTTGGTCTGCATTTGAGTGTCACACAGTGAATCACTCACTAGCTTGTTGTGTGACATTTTATTCTTAGATTTGCTGTCTAGTCTAGTCTATCTGGCTGCGTCGTTTAGGTCAGTGTTGACTTTTACTTTTGAGTCATACTTGTTTGGCCTGCTCGCCAGACCTGCTGCTCTGGTAATGTTCTCACATTCATATCTTAATAAAATGGAAACGAACAAAAAGATGTGTGCAGAGAGGCAAATGAGAGGTTGCTCTGCTGGAAAGATTTAAATAAGGTATAAACAAGCTTAGGCTATAAATTCACAGATTTGTATATTTTCTCAGTAAGAGTACACAGTGATACGTCACTTATTATAAAAGCTGTTAAACTTTAATTATGTTCTGTTTGAGTAAAATAAAACCGACTTTGCTTCTGTGGAAATTTCACATTCACATTGGCTGTGCAACAGAAACCCATTTGGATATCTAATCATGGAGATAATGCTGGTACAGCAGCAGCTCTTCAACCAAACAACGTCAGTATTTAAATATACTTCCTTGTTTTATCTTGACAGGCATTTTTTTTCCATATTTGCAGCAAGTTGAAAAAGTTTTTTTTATGAAAGACAAACACTGATTTCAGGAAAGCAAATCTATGAATCCTTAGTTGTGCAAGTTGGCTATAATTATTATTGAGTGACATCCTTTCCATCATTATCTTAACCTGATCTTGATATTGAGGTCTAAAAATAGCCCAGCAGCTGAAATAAAGGCAGTTTAGGGAAATGCTGGTGTAAACAGCCAGCCAATGTTGTTGGATTACCTTTCTGGAGAACTGCAGAACAAGAGAATTGGCACATTTTATAAAGCAACCATTAGGATTCTACTTGTATAGTATGAAGCAATTCGTGGCCGTTCTCAGATTTATACTGCTGACTTGCTTTACGAGCTAGAACGTAAACTCAGGCCCTCAGACTCCAGTTTCTGCCAAATGATGCTAAAGGTTAAAAGTTACTGGGCTCCCAAAATTTTTGCATCTTTTGATACATATTTGAATCTTTTTAAATACATTATATACTATAAATAAATATACAACTAGGTGTTTATGGTCATCCATTTGTGTTTTTGTGGAAGAGAGGAAACCCCATAAGAATGGAGCTGGACAAGCTGCAGTCGAGCTAAACGGCTCATGCGTACGTCAGAAACACTATTAGATTAGATTCCACTCTCATTACTGACGGAACACAATCATAGACATTGACTGTGGGATTAGCTAAGTGCATAGGCTGCGTCATTCATGCTCAGCTATACCTGACTTATTCATGGCTGTCTGGGAATCACTTAATGCTAATTGCAATGAAATCCGTGTGAGTGCCAAAACTGAGGTCCAGTGCTCTGTTTAGGGTTAAAATTAGGTGCACATCTACTCTTTCCTGTAACATTCATTTCTCCGGCATTCCCAAAGGGAAACTTAATAGCAGAATTTTAATGGCACTGAGAGAATTTCTAGTTTATGTAGCATGTGGTTAAAATGCACAGTAAACCTAAACCATGAGTGATTTGCTGCTGACTCATTGATGTCAAAACAGTTAGTGTTTGCACCAGATGATCACAACCTAACCTGGAATGTTACCAAATCATTCCAGCTGAAAATGTTTTTTCTTTATAGAGTTACTCATACATACAAGGCCTGATTAAAAAGTTCTGGCACTGGGCCTATAAAAATGAGAAGTCATATCTGATTTCAATTTGTCTCCATATCAGGACCGTCCTCTCAGGTGTGCCCATGTGAATTCCGGCTTTTACTTCACTTTCTAAAAACTTCCATTCTGGCCGCTTGCAGTGCGTGCTCTGCCGTTTTGTGATTTCGCTCAGAGAGCAAACATCTGCTGAGGGAGCAACCAAATCAGAAACATGCTCTTCTGGTTTCTTTTTGAAATTTGACTCTTTTATACTGCAAATTCATCCCGCAAGGTGAACCTGTCATTGTGGAGTTCAATTTGTCCCGCGGCGTCTGAGGGAGGATATTGGAAAAAATGTGTGAACTGTGGCGTATGCCTGCATGTCACTGTGGGGCACTTTGAAAACGGGGGAGGTTTGTGGCCACACAAACACATTTTTCACTTACCACCAGGACAACTAGTCGACCTTGCCTTACTGCAACTTTGTTCAGCTGATTAGAAAAAAAATAACATACTAGAGGACAGCCGGAGGGTAATGGCACCAGTACAAAAGATCATCGTGAGAAGATGATCTTGAACACAATATGGACCATATTCAAATCAGGTAGAAGTTTTTGGAACAATTTTGGATCGTTTCGCTCACCTCTTATGCATTACTGTAAAAGTCATACTTTGCTTCGACTTTGATGTATTGTTTTAAATAGGTTTTCCAGGCAGGCCTTTGAAAGTCTTTCTTTTGACATTGGCTGCCTTTCACTCATTTTCAGTCCAGTCCTTGAACATTTCAGGGGACTCTATTTCTTTGTGTCTTTGTTTTGTTAAACCACTTATGACCTATGAGTCATTTAAGCATAAACAGTACCTATTCAGTTTCACCTCTACAGACAATAAAGTACCTCAAATGCAACTTTGTTACTAGCAGCCTGGCAAAAAACACAATTCGTTCCCATTTCTTTACTTCAGTCTACAAAACAATGCCAAAGTTAACACAGTCTGACAGGCATAAAATAATACGTTTGTATCATTAAGGTGATTTCCAAAGAGCGATTAGCTGAAAACATGATCTGCGGGGTATCTTTAAAAAATGTGAGTAAACTGGACAAGTGAAGGATGATTCAAATTTGAAATGTTTACTTTAAATCAGCGTCAGATCGTATGGAGGTGGAGGTAACTGCAGTAAGAGTCTACAGCCATCTGAAAACCACGGTGGTTGGGGTCTGCGTTTCAGCCAACGGGGTTAGAAATCTTGTCAGAAACCATTGGCATTTGATTTGCAGTGGTTTCATTTTGCAGCAGAGCGATCATCCCAGATCCACTTTCAGTTCAGTAAAAATATACCTGGATAAAATAAAAGCACTATCACTTTCCCAGAGCTCAGGTCTAAACAGTATTGCAGCAGTAGGGTCATCTTGACAGAACATGGAACGAAAGATAGCCAACATCCAAAGAAGGGCTTTCAGTGCTTTATGACAGCTTCAGAAGTGTTGGTGAGGACTACGTAAAGAAATGACAATGACAGTTCAGTTGAAGAATAAAGCTATCATACCAAATATTGATCCAACTTGTTAGAACTGTGGAAGCTCTGTTTCTGCTTTATGTATTAGATTTCCACATATGTTTGCACATTTTTCAGTAGTTTGCTTCTCCTATTTCCCATTTTCCTAACAATATATAAAGAAATGAGAGGCGGCTCAAGGCCTTTGCATGCTAATCTGTTATTTGGCACCTATAAGGCTGCCCTGCCAAATTAGGCTGTACGGTTAGAACTGAGGTAGTTAAAAACAGAAAGTAAACAAGAGTTTCCTAATTGCCCAAACATCTGTGGTCATACAAATTGCTCTTATTAGTGAGAACAGAGGGAGGTGGATTCTTTCCAAATGCTTTGAAGTGCATTATGTGTCTACGACTTATCGTGAATTTTGACCTTCTTGGGTTGATTTTAAGGTTACTGATTAACAGTCAAAATCAATAAAAATCAATGACAGGCAGAACTATAAAAATGTGAAGCTATAATAGCAGATTCTTCCAGATTTAACATCACCATTTTTTTTCTGTTCTTTCCACTTTCATTCTGCCTCTAGGTATAAAATCTGGGATTCCCACGTCCTCTGGGAAATGACTGCATATTCATTTGGAGGAAAAATAATGAACTTAACTATTCATGTGGCCTGTTGCTGTTTTGTTGTGTTTCAGAATATCTTGTGATAAACATCAGGTTTTCCAGGGTATATTCCACCTCTTGGTATATTTCCATGTTATGTGTCTCAAAACCAAAGTATTACATTGGGCTTTTACCACCATGTGATATCAACCTTGAGTTATCAAGGGCAATAAAGAGGTATAATTATAGACATGCCAGACATTGTTACAAAAGCAGCTATGTCGATGATATTTGGATCCACAAACCAAAATGAATTAAATTCGCACAAGTTTCAGCTGCAGTGTTGCTGACCTTAAATCGGACTAGAGACACTGCCCCTTTATGTGGATCAGGATGCTTCCAGGGAGCTTTCCCTTAGAGGTTTTCAGGGTACATCTAGCTGAGTGATGGACACCCCAGTGGTTCTGTCAGAACTTGCTGGGGAGATGATATGTCTCATGTGGGCTGGGAGTCCATGAAGCTCCAGGAAGAACCGGAGATTTAGTCTATCCTGCTGTAAAAAGTCTTTTTGCTGCACGGACCAAACATCTGTCATCACACAGGCTCATCCACACAGACACACTTTACTAGAATAATTAACAATGGATTAATTATGATACATTAAGAGTGTGTCTTATATTAATAGACAGTTTTAAGTGAAGATGCGACAGGAAAGCATGGGAGACCTGCAGCAAGGCACCGTGGGTCAGAACCAAACTCAGGCTGCTGCATTGTGGCACGTCAGCACCATCGCCCACGTCATTTTGTTGGAGGTAATCAAACACGAGGTTGGTAATGAGACATGGTTAAATTACTGACTGTAGGTTTGAGTTCCCCAGTCTGAGTTTAATTTACAACTTTTCCCTCTCAAAGCTGCTGACCATAGCTTGAAGTTTTGATTCTGCACGTTTTACTGTAAATGCTTCTATTTTTAGTTTTCTGCTAAAGCATGTGTATTTTTATCATAATGCTTTTATGCAGTCTGAAGAAGGCTATAATCTGATGATGTACCATAACCAACGCCTTTCTTAAGGATGGTTCGAGACATATCATTTAACGTCTCACCCAGCTAAGACAGGTTCAATGATAGATCTCCACCCACACTTCAAACTAAGGTTGGAATGTTCATCTGTTTGCCCACATAGGTGGAGCTCTTAAGGTTATGTCAAGAACAGCTGGTAAAGCTGGTAAAGCAGCTCATTTAAAACAATTCCAGTAACAATAAACTAAATAGTTGTGCTTCACAAGATTTTCCTTCATACCAAAAACCAGCTGATGGGTAGATTTACAAGAATAACCTGCAGCAGCACATTGTTCACAAGGCAACATCGGAAATGTAACAACTTTACAATTTGAAAGTAGAAAACCACTCTTAATGGATGCTGTTATCCAGTGCTAAACATTGATCTATACATCTATAAATATACAACCACATAGTTAATTAGGCTTATGGGCATAGTTCTTAGGAACAAACACAAAAGCCTGGAGTGTTTATCTCAGCTACGTGCCCATGCCCCAGTCAAGTAAAATACCTGCTGAATGCTTAGCATCATGGCATGATCTGTAGCCGAGAATCTGCTTTAGAGCCACAGCATGCTGCCTCTTCAGCACTGAACCGAGCAGCAGTTAGCAGAAACCAAGGCAGAGACACTTTTGATGTCTAGAAAAAATCCAAATAGAGTTGTTGCTCTGACTTTTTGCTAAATAAATAAATAAAATAAGACATTAAGACAGAGCCACTTTTGCTACAGTTTCAGAAAAATAATCAGACGACACTAATGACCTGTTAATAACAGCTGTAGGAGCCTTCCTCTCATGCAATGATAAATCACACACAGTCAAGAGTGGAAACACTAAGTAAGCTTCTGTAGCTAAAATGTTTCTACAAGCTGGCCCGTTCCAGTTAAGGACGTGCTTTTCTCAAGAAAGACTGGTTGGAGTGAACAGCAGGATTCACAGGAACTAAAGCTTTTCGAAAAACCTGGATGTTCTTCATCCTGCAGTGATGCAAAGCATTCACAAGTGGTGGGAAGACAGGGCTGTTGCTTATGTCCCTGTCTTGAAAAGATCAACAAGAGCACGGCGTGCAGCCCTAAAAGAGATGAAAAAGGTTCATAGTTCATAATATGTTAAAGACTGTCAATATGAATGGCTTTAACGGGAGAGAACGCCATAAAGGAAGTCATAATGCTGCATGCCTCGAGTTGTGAGAGCCCATTCTCTGGCTTTGCTCCCAGGGCCTGGACACAGCAGGCTTTACAAGAGAATTTCAGGTCAGGGGTCAAGAACTTGAAGC
The DNA here is from genome assembly GCF_013358895.1 of Oreochromis aureus. Lineage (NCBI taxonomy): Eukaryota > Metazoa > Chordata > Actinopteri > Cichliformes > Cichlidae > Oreochromis > Oreochromis aureus. The sequence continues at coordinate 38,137,063 of NC_052962.1, forward strand.
TTACTAAGAGTCAGCTGAGCCAACAAGACAGCATCAGAAAGCACACAAGTAACGACAGTGTTTAGGAAGTAGTCAAGTCAACTGACATCCAGGAGAAATTCTTGTGATTTATCAAAAGGAGTTGTATAAAACTCCCCATCGGCAGCTTCAGCTCTTGTCTAAATGACAAGTTACTCAATTCAGGAGTGTGCTTTTTCATCAATATGTAAATAAAGACCAAATAAAATCCATAAATAAATTCAAAGATCCTGGCAAGCCAAAGGGTGCATAAATTTGCAACCTTATGTCAGTGTTAGTAGTTTCCTGCGGCTTTAGAGTAAAGTGGTTAGTTAATATTTATTAGGTGTTTTGCTCGTTTCATTTATAGTTAGATTTTGTGTTCACAGTTTATTAAAGGAGGGACTAACTGATGGAAATCGGGTGATTCAGTTCTTGTCATTGTTCAGATCTGTTGATTATTGTAAGCCTGCAGTCTGAAGTTCCTGACTGGAAGGATAAAGTACACTGATTATTAAAACACCAGAAAGTGCTTTGTCATTATGAAACCAGCCAATGACTGAGCTTCCTTGCTGGAAGTGTCACAGTGTAGAGAGAGTTCTTCTCATCAGGAAGCAGCACATTACAGCAGTGATGCTGTGAAGCTGTCCCTGGTTTCCCCCGTTAGCCTGTGGATTTCCTTATACAGGCAGGCAGAGCCTTTCCCATGAAATGAAAGAAGCAGTTCTGTCTGTCTGTTTTTTTTACAGACCTTGTGCAATGCAAAACTTTTCCAATTACCACACAGTGTCTAAGAAAACAGGTGTTTTTAAGTGTTGTCCACACTTCCTTTATTTGCATTGTTCGTGTGCTGTTCAACATGACTGTCTAGAACATTTTTGTTTTCATTTCTTCTGTGTTTGTTATTTAGCACAACAGGAATTAGTGATACAGTGGTTGGGTGGCTGGGCTAGGATGAATAAGAAAATGGGTGGAGTGGGTGGAACCGTTTTCTTTATATAAAAAATTAAAACCACTTCATTGTATGCTCTGTGCGCTGACTGAAAATTAAAAATGGAATAAGGAGGTCACTTCACTTGGGAATTTCTGTCAGCTAGTTCCAAGTTTACCTTTATTATCTATCTTGCACCATCAAATACCTTTTAAAGAACAAATATCATTCTGGCCAGATTAGAACCTGATCTTCTCCAGGACGTGAATCCTGATCTCAGGGTTCTTTCAACCAGTGGAATTCTCATTAACCAGTGTTTATAGAGATGCTGCCTTTTGGAGTTGACTGAATACAACAAATATGTTGGTTATTTGTTTTTTGAGTGGTTAATTTCACTGGAAGCATGTCCACTAATTTGTTTCTCTAGTGTTGTTACCAAAGGAAACACAAAGCCAAACAAACGTGGCCACAGTGGTAAAAGGTGAGATTCTAGAGATTATTTCAACAACTATGTCAAACTTAGGCCTGGCTATATTTGTTTTGGTATATATTAAAAACAAGATAAAGCAAAGAAACAAAAAAGTACTCAGCATTCTGTCTGGATTCAGTGAAAAATGTTTCTCATTTTGTTGCTTGTCCTGTTTCACAGTTGATGTGAGATTTTATCAGACGTGTGCGCATCTGTTTTTTTTTTTTAATGACTTGAGTATATGAGGAACTTAAGTGTCAAAAGTCACGTCGGCTTTACGTCGTGCACACAGAGAAGTAGACGGTTGAAAACAAATATTCTGACAGTTTTTCCTCTTCAGTGAAATAAAAATGACATTTATAATGTCAGTGGACAGTGAAAGGTTTCCAGGAAGTGATAACAAGGAATAACACAGTAGTAAATGTTTCCTAGAAGCTCACATGTAACCTTTGATCTTTAAAAGTCAAAATGACTCAGTACATGTTTGCTTTGGAAGTGTCACATGTCATGACATGTAAAGATACAAAAAAACAAGGAGGCCTCTGAGAGCTCAAACGTTATTATTTGACCTTAAAGACTTTGGGGGATGTCAGCCACACTTGAATGGATTGCTACCACGACCACACTCTGCACCCCTACAAATATTTTATCAGCATTCACTCGAAACCTTTCGAGCTACATGCTTACAGACAGAATGCGTGCAAAAATGTTCCCTCCTGGCAAAGGTAAAAACCCCATGTGTAATTTATCATTCTTGGCTTTATATATTTCTTTCTCCAAAGTTACAGTAACACTGATTCAACACTGACTCTAGAATCAGTTTGTGTCTGTCAGTCAAGTGTCCGTTCCATCTTACTGTGGTATTGTGGGCCAGAAGAATTTCCCTCAAAGCTCATTACTGTAAACCTTAGAGAGGTTTGCTTATTCAGTACCAATAACTTTTCAACATTTATGGGAATCTTCTTGTTACGATTACTCACAGTGTTGACCACCAGATTCTGTTGTTTTGGTCATGTAACACAGAGTCAAGGTTGGTGTACAGGATGCAACTGAAACAGGAAAGCAAACTTGCTTTCCTGGTATTTGCAAGGTCACCACACAAAGTAACTGAAGACATCAAATAAAAACAAGAGTGCTATTAAAGCCTCTCGAGTAGTATTGTAGATAATAAATATAAGTCTCAGATAAGTCTCGAAACAGATGGACTATTATGAGAAGATAAATTACAATATTGGACTTCCTGCCAGGAACATATTTGATTTTCTTACTGGCACGATTATCATTCACCCAAAAAGGACTTCCTTTATTATGCTGTTTCTTTGACGGGGGAATTCAACCGAGGAGTTTTGGCTCCAGTTCGTGGTGCAATATAAGCTGACAACAGTAAGGAGAAAAGAAATAACTAGAAATCGCAGTTAAGAGACTGGAAGAGTAAAGCATGTTGGTTCAACCAGTTTAACAGTTGCAGTTCTCCAGTCAGGGAGTGATCTCTCTACACCAACCACCTCCTTTGGCACCACTTATACTCCTTTGCTCCTTTCACACAGAGTTCTGTCGTAATCTGAACAGCAGTACACCCAGCCACTGTGGCTGACCAAATGTAAGCATGCATGTTATTTTACCACAGTGTGTGTGCTGTGTGTGTTTGGATTAGTGGAGAAATCTCCTCAGTGGAATTCAAGCTTCTGTTGTGCACCATGACAAAAAAGCCCCAGTGAGCATGAGTGAACCCTTACGATGGACATGCTTTGGTACACTTTTTGTGCTGGGCCAGTGTGTGGTAGTTTTTTGTGCTTTTAGTGTGTGCCTTAGTTAAACTGCTGTAAAACTGTCAGAAAAAAAGGAAGTTGGAAGCAGAAATGGGAAATACATTTAAAGGTCACAAGAGAATAATGTTACTGGCTGACAAACATGTGACATGTGCGCATGTGTATCCTCCTGTGGGTTACAATACTCTATAATGAAGCTCAGACCATCTGACAACATCCCCTCCTTTGCTGTGGATTGTAAGCTTGGAGGGCTTTTCCAGTCATTTATCTTCTTTGTAATAAGATACTGTGCAGCAACAGCTCCTGTAATGCTTTACTTCACATTTATCTGATGTCAAATTTAATTGATTGAGAGGAAAAAAATATCCAAGCCTACGTGGCACTCTGTGAAAACATAATTTCCCCCTAAACCTAAAAACTGGTTGTGCCACACTGGGCAGCAAGAGTTGCAATCAAGTGTCTCTAATAACTGTCAGGGAGTCTTTCATTCTAGCAGGGGGAATTTTGGCCAACTCTTTTTGCTGAATGAATATCCTGTTCAAGGTTATCCCAAAGGAGCCTGATTGGATCAACATCCAAAACCTCTTTTGCTTTTGAAACCTTACACAGGCAGGCTTGCTGGTGTGTTTCAGCTCACTGTCCCGTCACATAATACAACTGTGTTTGAGTGTCAGGCCACAAACTAATGGACGGACATTCTGCGTCAGTATTTCCTGGAAGAATGGAACTTTCCCCAGCCTCTTCCTTTTGTTTGATTCATGAACTCTGACATAAACTGAGACGAGTGAGGACTCCAGTTCCAGTTATCTTTAGATAAACACAGTGTAGAGCGGACAGGAAAGTGGGGGCAGAGACATGACATGCGACAAAAGGCCGCGGGGCAGACTCAAACCCGGGCCGGCCGCTCTCAGCCGTATGGCATGTGATCGCCCACTCAACGCACCAAGCTAAACCGGCGCCCAACTCTGTTACATTTTAAGCGACATTTTCACTTATTTTTTTGTATAACTGGGACAGTAGATGGCCCTGTAAATTTTGAAGGGGTGGGGGTCAGTTTTTTTTCTTACAGTCTCTGAAGCCAGGCTTGCAACAAAAATGACTCTTGGTACTGGAGAGGCCTTGAAAACTAACTAAACAAATAAATTGCCACTTTTTATGTTTGATATATTAATTTTATTTTGCATTACACAAAGCTTCAGGTAGACTAGCATAGCCAACATAGCTAAAAAAAACTGAACTCATTCTTTACATATAAAAATAAAGATGGCAAACAGGCTATACCACCTTGTCTTTCTACTCGTCTCAGTCTTATAAATAGCAAAATAAATTACAAAGTTCACATATCAAGCTGTTATACATTGTTAAAACTTTAAAACCCTTGAAATGAGCAGAACCATTGCAACAAAGGAAGAGGTAGGTCAATTTTTTTCTCTGTAAAGGTTAATACCAGCATTTCTTTATTAAGTCTGGAGGATATTTCTGTTTTCACTTCCAGAAAAAAATATGGGCATTTTTAAATTCAGTCCTTGTTAGTTTAGAAACCCCGGTGCAACATTGTCACTTTGCTGGGAACCGATAACGTGATACCTAACACAAGTAAATACTAACAGTATCAAATATGTCATAAATGTACTGTTAGTATCACATCATTGACAGAGGATTTAAAAAATGTAACATTTTGTAACTAAAGTGAAGTTACTTTTTTTAATTGGTCCAAAAAACAATGAAAAAACAATCTTAATGTTCAAATAAAACCAATGTTTATGGTAAAAAGTGCTAAAGCCTGTCTTCAGTGCATTTAAACTAAGGCAGCAACTTCCTAAAATAAAAAGATTATTTTAATACAATACACAAGGAAAAGTGGTCCTGCAAAAATTATTTGGTGCCTGCGCAAGATACATATAGATTTCTTTTAATCTCAACCTACTTTACGCATCAACCACCTCCACCTCATTCCGTCTACACTCAGTTTTCAGCTGACTGTCGATTCTTTGCAGCTTTTGGTCTAACCTCTCACCAGCGCTGCTTGCTCCAGCGTTCGTCAGTACTGACGGAAGCTTCCGAATTTGCTCTGCTGTCGCGGATGCTATCCAGGCGTTGAGCTGTTGGTGAAGCTCTGAGGAATTCAGCTCTGTGCTTCTTCCCTGTCTCTTCGCATCCTGAGATGGGAGCTTGTGCACAATTCGACGCAGCCGCTTGATATTTATATTATGGTGCACAAAAAAAGCTGGGAGGATTTCTCTGAGGTAGTCAGCGCCATCTGCAAAAAATACAGACAATCAGTAGCTGATAAAGAAATGGAGCAATGCACTGACAGCAAGACGGTAACAAGGCATTCAGATAAAACCTTCTGCTTGGAAGAGCCATTCTTGTTTTTACTAATTATAGAAACTGAAAATAAGCCATCAGGTACTTTTAGACTAATGCACAGTTATGGTTATGGGTAATTTCCACACTTTGAAATATGAAAATGAAACAGTTTGTGTTTATTGGAACTGTTCCAGGTGGAAGGACAGGCTATTTGAACACAGTTGTTTTACTCCCTCTGATAACCAAAAGCCAAGTCTGTGATTACTCACTAAGACCCGACATAAACACCCGTGAAATCTTTTCAGTTTTTTTTTTCAGATTTAATAATTCGTATGCCTCTTTTTGCCTTTTTAAGCTGCCTATCTCACCTTTGAGATCTTCGCAGTTTGCACACACATTGTTGTGCCAGGAGGAGCCCCTCAGTGCCAGCTGCAGTCCTGCACCACTGCAGCTCTTGTGCTCTGTGCAGTTGTGATGAGCAGAGGAAACCTCGGAGAAGGTGCCGTCAGAGCAAGTCTGGCACACGGTGTCCTCATCAGGTGTACCTGGAAAAGGTAGCGAGTACTTCAATGAAGATACCTGAGATCAGTCATGTAACAAATGGAATATTATTTGAGATAGGTTAACAACTAACATACCATTCAAATGGAATAAAACCAAAACCTTTTGAACTAAGTGAAATCGCCCTCAGCTCAATGTGTTTAAAATGCTGTAGGTGTAACAGTGGTCCTGCTAAGACTCTTTAGTGGCGCTCCACCCTGAATGAATAATGTAGTTGCCATCTTTGCCCCTGTGTGGCAGCAAACTACAGTCTTGAAACAAACTCACAAACTGAGGCTCTGTGCACTTGCTTCAGTTCAATGCTGTCAAAAAAACATCTACAGCTTCTTTGTTGCTGTGTTGGCCTTTCAATATAAAAACCTAAAGCTGTAAGATGGCCAAGAAAACCGAATGGTAGCGGTTGCAGGCAAAATTCAAATTACACAGAATGGAAAACAACAAGCCTGTTTGCAGTGTGAGAAGAATGAAAGTGTCATAAAGACTGTCAGTTTGTGTTTGCTTAAATGGTTCAAATGAGTAGAAACTTTATGTTTACTGTTCTGAAGCTGTCATCTGTGTCAAGGAAACCGTATCATTATTGTAATATACCGGTTTAAAAATAGGCACAGAATTCAGGAAGCAGGCTATTGTGAGTTGTTGTTGCCCTTTTACACAGGAGAGCGGCAGCAATTTCGATGCGTCATAGGAGGAAACTTAATAGTACTGCTATGACACCTCAAAATACGTGCTGCAGAAAACACATTTCCCTATGATGAAAAGCTCATGCAGGAGTTCTGCGCACTCTACCTTTTGCCCGCACTCCTTGTCCGGATGGACACGCGCTGTGTGGGAAGCACATATCGTACTGCGGCTTGTAGTAGTACCCCGGTTTGCACTGGCACTGGCAGTCTCTGTCCGCTGTGCACGGGGTCTTCACCACCTGATTGTGACTGCAGACTCCGCAGCGCAGGCACCTCCCGATGTGGTTCCACACCTCAGTGAAGGAGCCCTGCGGACACTTTGCGCAGTCGCTCTTCTTCTCGGATGAGCACCGAGACCGCAGGTATGTCCCAGGGGGACAGCGGTCACAGCTCACCGGCGACCCGGTGATGGGGTCTCTGCTTACAAAGGTCATGTCCACGCTGTCGACTTGAGCGGCGTGCAGTGAGAGCAGCACCACTGGGAGGACCGATAACATCATCTGGAAGGAAACGAGAAAATTAGCAAAGATCAGGGAAACGGTGAGTGCAAGGAAACATCAAAGTCCGGCAAAATCCAAGAAGGAAAAAAGCAGATAACTTTAAGGAAAACAGAAGCGTCCGACTGACACGTGGAACACATGAATATATCTCTTATTGGCTACTCTTAATAGTAATCAAAATAAATGAAAACTGTAGGTCTCCATGCTAAAAACGTCTACCTCACATTTCTATCAAACTCAAACAAAATCTTTACTAAATGAATAAATGCGTCCACGCGTCCTCAGTCTACGATAATTGGCGTGAGGAGGGAATCCCTCTGACTACGTCTGCAGTCTCCACCTACCATTGCAAACAGCTGGGATGTGCGCGCTGCAGCAGGATTCAGCTCTGTCAGGAGGATGGGACTTCAGCTTCCTCTCCTCGCTATTTAAGCTCTTTATTACGCCCCCGTAATCAATAGACACTTAAAGATATGCGTCATCACCGCATGATTCCAGGTAATTTGTATTTTTAAAAAGCTTTTATTTATCCCCAGTTTAATTACTTCTCACAGCCTACATTTAAAAAAAAAATTATATCATCATACAGGTGTGGGATGAATTACATGTCTGTATAAACACTACCTATCCATCCTCCGGGATGCTGCATTGTCCTTACGGGACTCCCACCACAACGAAGAGCCTTTAAATAAAATAAAGCTGCTCTGATTTTCTTTATTTCTTCTTCTCCTTCTTTTTTACTGTTCAGTTGTTACCTCTTTCCGGTTGGCATTGCGTAATACTGCCCCACATGTTTGCTTTGCCTTTACTTCTAAAGGTGCGTTAATGTTGTAGATCCTGAATTGTGATGTGATGAGTTAAGCCCACACGAGGTTTTGGTTTTGCTAACTAATGATGACTAAATCATGCGTTGAAACGATACTAGGGAAGCAGTCCAAACTGTCGCGTATAAAAGTGGGTATAAAATAAAAATTACAAGCTGAGTGGTCGGAACACTCAGTGTGGTGTCTGCGGAGGGGCTGAACGCTGTCCGAGCTGCTGTAGGGCGAGGAGCACCTTGGACACGCTAACACAGAAAGACAAATAACTATCCAAACCCACATTAACACCTATGGGTAATTTAGAGTCACCAATTTAGCTAACGCCACTAACTGCCTGTCTTGGACCGTGTGAAGAAGCCGCAGTATCCGGCGAGAACCCACACAGACACAGGGAATACACGCTAATATGGAAAGTTGCACTCAGATAGTGGATTTGAGCCCAGGACCTTCTTGCTGTGAGTCAAGAGTAGCCACCACACCACCGTGTTGCCCCTCACTTTCAGCCAATCCCTCCTCAAGAAAATACAGTTCTCCCTCATTATTTTATATATTGCAACTCCCAGTAACAAGGCCACAAATTCTTTCCTTGAAAATGTTCAAAGTGTCCTTAAAATATAATCCAAGAGTGATGTTGCTGCTGAGACTAGTTATTAGACTGCACGAGGAAAAAAAGAGGCAGTTATTATGAAAAAAATCTACACTTTAACACTTTCAAATCACTCTTTTTACTTTGATCTCATCTCCGGCAGTAAGTTGCTGTTCTTTTTTTTGTGAGTGATGACACCTTGTGGACGAAAGATGCTCTGTTTTAAATTTTGCTCCTAAAGGTATGAATCATTTGAGCTTTAATAAAAACCGCAAATAAGTAGAAACTGGAAATTTTTGGATGTCACGGCATGTGAGAGTCCAAGATCATGGTGATACAGACAGAACATTCCAGTGAGTGTACCTAACAGTGACTTAATGAAACTAGAGATAGCAAGACAAGTTTTGTTTGTTTTTTAATTAACTAACAGAGAAAGTGGATGAACTGGAGTCTTGACGGCTAAGAGAGGATTTCTGGTTTAGTTTCAGCAGCACACCTGTCTAGACTTGTAAAAGTAAAACTGAAATACACACACTCACTCAAAAGAGCCTGAGTCAAAGTATCAGACGCCAATAAAGGTAGCACTGCGTGGGGTTGTATCAGGTACTTCCCCCGACAAAAAATATGCTGATGCTAACACTTACCAGGAAGCACTCCTGTGCTGTCGTGCACACCTGAATCTAATTATTTGAAGCAAACATATTAAGTTACAGCAGGTCAAATTAAACCACAAATACATCACAAATAGCTCAAATAAATATAGTTGTACATAGGTCAATAATAAATTAAACACATTCTGACTGTAAATCTCTTAATAAGGAAAAACATGAAATCAAAATTAATGCAATAATATGAATTATATGTTTAAATAATCTTGCATTTCTGAATAATCGCACCAACAGTTGTCACCTTCTCACCAAACTTCGTGCAGATGGTCTTGTTGCCCCCTCCAGCTGTGTGCAGCTGTATAATGTTGTCCCTGATGTAACTGATTGACTGTAATATGTGTGCCACATGGCCACACAGCCATTCTGGAGGGGATCAAATAAATCTTTCACTCACTGACATGCAAATTAGTTTATAACTTTCATGTAATGTGTTTTTTCTCTGAAATAAAGAATTTGGGGCTTTGGGGCTGTTTTTCTGCTAAAGGCACAGGATGACTTCCCCACACTGAGGGGCCAGTGGATGGGCCATGTACTGTAAAATCCTGGATGAGAACCTCCTTCCCTCAGTCACAACAATGAAGAGAGTTTTATGTATTTTTTATTTTTTGGTTGATATCCTTTCTCCATAAAAAAAACAAAAAAATCCCCAAAACTCCTCCAGCTAAACTGGGCGAACATTGAGACGTTCCCAGTATTCTCAAATCTCCCAGTTGGCGATGGTGAAAGCAGTAATCACGAGTCTCTGTAACAGGACTTCAGAAATCAGTGGATGATGTCACAGGAGCTCCGTTCATCTTTTATACTATGTTGGTGCTACACCTGCATAATCCTGCATAAATGAACCACAAATCCCGCATGACTTCAGTAGCCTCCTCGGCCTCCTCCGCAACAATTAATAATCCTGAGAAAATAGATACAATACTTCTCCACTGAATGTTGATTTAGAAACAAATCTGTTTGTCTTCTCCTCCATGGTTTACAATCCACTGCGTACAGCTGCATGCTCTCTTATCTCTGTGACTGTCTTCTGAAAAATAAACAAATGAATTTATTCTCTGTGTTTTTGACTACGGCTTGTTCCCAAGGGAAGAATATCCCACATAATCACTGTTTTGCGTTCGCTCACTGAAGATGATTTCTTGTGTTGCCATAGTTGCAACTGTTTCTAACTACACAACTAATCACCAGGGTCCCTGGGCTCTGTAACAGAAAGAAGCCATAGGCTCTGACTCCACTGAGTTTCCCATTTTAGAAAGGCTGATTAGAATTATTTCAATCAACTCAGCCTGTTGAAAAAACCACCAGTGGCACTTTCATCCTAGGATTCATTACGGAAATGGATAAATAAAGAGGAGCGGTTGTTTTTGGTAATCTTCTATTTAGTAATCCATAATTTAATGAATGAACTGATTTACATTTGAGCTCCAAACCACACTGTTCGCCTGTAACCTGACAGAGTAAATGCAGGTTCTAGCAGGTGAAAACAAAGAGACGAGACAGAGATTACTTAATAACATGTGGTATTTAAACCTGCTAAAGGTGATTCGTGTTATTTTGCAGGGGAAATACATTTTCAGAGGAAATAAACTTAAAACTAACTTAAATTAAAGTAGGAAGCCAAAATCTACAGTGAGCAAAAAAAGGGTATTACAAACAAAAAAGAGGAGAATATTAGAAAATAGTAGATATATTAGATAATAGACACTGAAAACATGAAGTGAGATACACAAGCTTAAAGCAAATCCTAAGTAGGAAGGTGACATACAGGAAGGGAAAATGCTAACAAGGACTGAAGAGATCAAAAATGGAGTTATCAGGGAGAAAGGAAACACCTGAAAGACAAGACGCAGCTAAAACAGCTAATTAAGCTAGTGACCACGGAAATAAAGTAGAATACAGAAGACAAGGGAAAATGATGATGGCCGCCCCTGCTCGAGCCTGATTCTGCTGGAGGTTTCTTCCTGTAGAAAAGGAGTTTCTCCTTCCCGCTGTCCCATGAGGTTGAGTGATTGCTGGAGGTTTTTTCTCTCGAGCATTATAGGATCCTTACCCTATAACCTAAAGCACCTTGATGTGACTGTTGCGGTGACAATGCCAAACAAGTTTCTTTGGACCTGTTCTGAATATCCCTGTAATTACTGAGGGTGTGTTGTTGCTTTTTGACTTTGTATAGACTTTTTGTAAGGAAACTTGTAGGGTCTCATGGTGTAATTAGCTAAACAGTACAGTTAAAGTCTAAATTGTATGAGTGGCTTAAAGGTAATGAGATAGAAAACAACCCTTCCCAGAAAGAAACCTAAGAAACACTACTTAAGAAAAATGACTGCGACTGTGAGACATTGTTTATAGGCCACTGAGTCAAAAGGATTCAGTTTCAGCATTTGGTAAAACCTAATACCTCAAGAATTAGAATAGAATAGATAACAATGTGATAAGCATATTTTTCCTATATTAAATCCAGAATTACATTTTAAATCCTGCTTCTTGCATACAAGGTCTTAAATAATCAGGCCCCATCTTATCTTATGACCTTATAGTACCATATCACCCCAGTGGAGCACTCTCAGACTGCTGGCTTGTGGAGCCTATTATATTTAAAAGAAGTATGGGAGGCAGTGCTCAGCTTTCAGGCCCCACTTCTCTGGAACCAGCTCCCAGTTTGAACTTATGAGACAGACACCCAATCTACGTACAAGATTAGGCTTAAAATTTTCCTTTTTGACAAAGCTAATATTTAGAGATGGATCGAGTGACCCTGAATCCTCGCTTAGTTATGCTGCAGTACAATTAGGCTGCTAATGCTTGAGCATTTGTCCTTTTCTCACCACCTTTCACCCACCATGTGCTTAAACAACACTCTGGATTTAATTATTAGTTATTATTAATCTCTGGCTTTCTTCCACAGCATGTCTTTTGCTTCAAAGGAAGTTTTAACACGAAGGGGTTTTTCCTTTCCACTGTCGCCAAAGTGCTTGCTCATAGGAGGTCGTCTGATTGTTGGAGATTCTCTGTATTATATTATTTACCTTACAATTTAGAGCACCATAACATAATTATTGTTGTGATTTGACACTATATACCGTATTTTCCGCACTATAAGGCGCACTTAAAATCCTTTAATTTTCTCCAAAATTGACAGTGCGCCTTATGTATGATTTCTGGTTGTGCTTACTGACGTCGAACCAATTTCATGTGGTACACGCGCTTAGAAACCTTTCAAAAAATGTTTTAGTATGACTTTGGTAAGCTACGAAGCCACACTGCTTGATGGATTGTTGGAGCATTACGGTTACCGTAGTCAGGAGCCTGGCAGAGTAATCTGGGTCCTAAACTCCGTCAGCTTCAGGTCCCAAAGTCAAACGAACACTGCGGCATCACTGAGAGTCACAAACTGTCTAAATTCTTTCATCTTTAATAAAATGATCAGCGTTGCTGCTTTACCAGGTGTAACAATGAACTTTAACATCCAGGCATCCATGAAAACAGGATTTAATACATTTAACAGAGTTAGAAGTTAGCAGGAAGTTAGCTCGCTAGCTTCCACCTAAACATGATATAGCATGTTCTGACTGAGAGATTTCTGAAACATTCAAACGTACAGCTCTGCTATCACTTCAACATAAATGAAGACAGAAAACTAAACAGCTGTGACGTTTGTAGGGTTACTGAAGTTGGGCTAGCTGCTATATAATGATGTGCTGCATTTGTTTATTTGTTTATTTATAAGGAAACCCATTAGCTTCCACAACAGTGGTTGCTAGTCTTCTGGGGCCCTAACCATCAAATACAATCAAATAAAATATTACACAATAAAGTGGATGCAAAATAGACAATTTGTCAGGTCACAACAAACTTATTACTTGAAACTTATTAACTTATTTTGTGCTAAATTAAGCTAGTCTTGGGTTCTAGAAATCGGGCAGTGATTATCTACAAAGTAATTCCATCCAAATACTAAAGACAATCAATTTTGAATGGTACTGTTAAACCTTAGCAGTTAATTCAAAAGAACCTATTTTTGAGAGCTACTTTTAGCAAAAGCAACATATTTAAATTCAAATCATTGCAGCTTAAAATTTGTTTAATATTGCAAAAATCACAAATTTGAAATATTAACAACATTGTAAGAATAATACATAAATATTATGCATAGAGTATTCGATCACTTACATTGGGTTCTCAAATTACGTTTGCATAATGATATGGTGTCTTTACTGACAATAGGCTCTCAGGACTCATTCCTTAGGGCAGTATCATCATGACATCATTTACCTTGTTTCTGTCCACTGTAATGTTCTTTCAAAGGTGCTTGTGCTTTTGTTATGGGGAAATACCAGCTATTTTACAGCACCAGTCATTCAGTGACTACTTTTGCTTTTACTTGCAGTCTTATTCACACATTCGCAGAGCTGTAGAGTAATCCATCTTCCTGAGAAATTCACTGTGATGACAGTAGCAATGCTTCAAAGGCAATAATAATAATGACCAGCACGCTGGTCACTGTTGATGTACGATATACCAGTAAAGGTTATTTCAAGTCACTGTCACCACTGACGTGTGCAACTCCTCCACACATTACTGTCCTTCACTAGAAGACTGTCCTTGTACTTTTGAGAACAGAGGACAGTTTATAAGTCTGTGAGCAGGAAATTACCGTGTGTCAGTACCGATGAAGAGTGGAATTTGGATGACCCACTGTGCCAGTTAGGTAGGAACACCCCTTCATTTTGATGGAGCAGGTGAATAAACATCCAAAACCAAGAGAACTGTACTGTGTCATCAGCAAGGTATCAAGCTCCAGAGTTTTTATCCTGAATGCCATTTTTATAGTTTCTGGCCCACAAATACAGTGAATAACTTTATTTAGTTGTTAGGCCACTAATCACATCCTTGCCCTGAGCCTTACATTTAAAAATGTTATGCGCATCAGCAGCAAAATGTGCATGCTGTGGTTGTGTTTCCTGTAGAATTTATTGCAAGTTGGACATGTGTGGTATTCGAGGTGTGTCACAAAGGTTTTGTCTCTGAATGAAAAATGCTTCAATTCATATTTAATTTTATTTAATTTTCTTTGTTGACTTGGATTTATCGGGAAGAATATTTCATGGTATCAGCATTACAGGTTTGTGCTAGTCATAGACAATGTTTCATCTTCTCCGTCTCTGCTATTCTCTTCCAAACAGTTGAGGTAGACCGTGACCCACCCCCGAAAGGTTACTGAGATGACTTATTCTATGCATGAAAGGAGTGAATGTAAACCCTTGTTGGGTTTTACGCTTTCCAAAATATATGTCTGCTTCTACCCCAGAGCTTAGAGAAAGGAAACACAGAGGTGTCCTGTGTGAAACTTTGCTTTTACCGTCTTTAACTTTAACTGTTCCCTGCAGGTGGCCTAGTGGGACTGTTTACCTAGTGGGTCATTAATTATGGAAAGTAAAATCAGGTGGAAATTTAAAATACTTACCTGACTGTAAATCTTATAGTATGATACACCTACTGATCAGTATTGTGAAAAATGAAGAAATACATACAAATAATGGAAGCCCTTGAGTAAAATCTTCAACATTTATCAGGTTTGTGTGAGCTAAATTAGTTTAAGTCTCATTCCTCATATTTTGCATAGATTGTATACAAAAGTTGGACAGCCACTGTAATAGATTTGAATGTAATGTAATGTAATGAAGCTTTCAACTTGGCAAACTACACTGTAAAAAAAAATTGTTGCGAAAACGTAAAAACTCAAGGCAACCCACTGCATTTACGTTTTTAGGTTCTGATGGATAACTTATAATTTCAAGTTTAGGAGAAAAGTTGCTTCAAGTAATGTTTTTGTGTTTACAAGACTAATAACTGCTTTTTCTCAACTCATATTTTATTGTCCTTTTCCAAAAAGAAAATGAAAGTTAAATTTGTGTAATAAATGTTACTCATCCAATTGTAAAGGTGTGGTATTGTCAGACAGAATACCAAACATATCTTGATTGATAGTCACTAACAAACAGATCAAACCATCAGATGGCAGGATGTGAACTCTTCGAAAAGGAAAGGAAGAGGACTTTATTTGTGGCTGAACGTTGTCAGTATGTTACAAATGGCTGATCTCAAAACATTGTCAGTGGTGCAGTTGTGTTTGAACACAATAAAGTTATTTGAAAATCAACATTGTGTAAACATTCATTAATACAACAGGGAGCACCTCATGAAAACTATAAAGGATACTTTTTCTAGACTTTAGGAAATTGATTGGCAAAACAAAAAAATATATGTTGTGTAAACTTTAGGAATTACATTGGTAGAACGATAAAATATGAGTTGAGAAAAAGCAGTTATTAGTCTTGTAAACACAAAAACATTAATTGAAGCAACTTTTCTCCTAAATTTGAAATCATAAGTTATCCATCAGAACCTAAAAACGTAAATGCAGTGGGTTGCCTTGAGTTTTTACGTTTTCGCAACAATTTTTTTTTTAACAGTGTATTCCCATCAATAGACAGGATACAGTTTTGAAGCAACTGGATATTTGACCATATTTAGACACTGGAAGCTACACTGTTGGAATGTGCACTTGGAATGTGTTGAAGTCTATATATAAAAGGCGCCTTGACATTACCTTGTAGAGACACATTATTAATTTTTGGCTATGTTTTGTGCCATTTTTACAGGGAAAAAAAACTTGGGGACGTATTTTCTTTCCTCCTAGAATTATGAGCAAAAGAGTCTTTCAGTCTGCTTCACGAGACAGAACAAGTCACTTGGATGAGCAACGGAAGGTTTCTCGCACTGAAAACTTCCAGATCAACAAAACCAACTTTTTGGGGATTTCCTCACCTGGAAGATTGAACATGTAGTCAGTTTATCCCAATAACAAAACCCCAAATCTCTGCAGGGTAGATAACACTGGTGATAGGAGAGAATACAATACTGTATATTCTAAATGACTCTTCTTTTAGGATCAGTACCGATGTTTTTTTCTGTTTTGAGAAGACCAAATGACAATGTTAATTCATTCAACTTCTACTTTATTTATTGACGAACTGATGAAAGATGAATTTTAAAACTTGGGGAATAATGAATCACAATAGCAACTGGAGTAAAAGACAACTAAATGAAGAGATTACAAATAAAAGTAAATAAATAAGGTTACTTGGAATGTTTACCCTCAGAGCAGTGCTGCCAGTGTCATGACATGATTAAAGGAGTGCTTGTGGGTTATTTTATTGTTTTCTGTAAATGGCTGCTGTGGGGCGGGTCTTCACCCTCAGCAGCTCTGGGACTGGTCGATTGCTACCCTGGTAAAAGTCCAGCCCTGTGAGCCACTCAACGTCCCTGACCCGTGCCTGGTGGAACCACATGTGATCTTCAACCCACTGAGATTCTGCTTCTGTACTCTGTAGAAGTAAAATGGCAAAACAATTAAAATCATAACTTTGTATGGATGCCATTCACCATGTTTATGAACAGTGTAACTGTTTTGAATATTGTTTGCGGTAGTTGTGTACCAACTGTATCAACACAGTGTCTTTGCAGCCATACAAGCTGTCGATTAAAGCTTAGTGAGCCGTGATGACGATGGACATCTTTGACAACAATACCTTATATGTTCATTAATTTATTATGGTAATCCATCAACACTATTTTACTGTATTGAATTAAAAGAAAGTACTTAGTACTTTCAAGCTATTCAGAGGGTTGAGGGCTTTGGACACTTCTGGGTTCTTTCATTCATCAGTCAGTCATTCTTTGTTGCCAACAATCTTAGAGTAGGGTTCTGTGTTCATAGTCCATAGCTAGTGGGCTTTCAAAATAACTCAACATAAATCGAATGAATATGACTTGTCAGTAAAAAGTACATTTACACAACTTGGGAGCATTTCTGCCAGTAAAACAAACAAATTGTTTCTATTATCTTTGGGAGATAAAAGCTTGTAACACATCATGTTACTCCATCACAAAATCACTCACTCCTCTGAGGCACAAGACCTGCTTGAACTCATATTAGCCAGCTAGCAGAGAGCTAGCTATGCTAGCTAACTAGCATAAAGGAATATTTAAGCCAGTTCTTGATATTGAGCTGATTTCGGACTCTGAACAGCTGGAATCAAACATCTTTCAGGTGTTTGTTCTTGTTTCTTCTTTTAGTATATTTGATTAATGTGAGCTACTTCCTGCTTCCCTTTCGCCTCAAGGGGTCACCTCAGAAGGTAGAGCTGCATATTTCACTAGGCAGATTTTTACGTCGAGGCATTTTAGGCTCAAACCACCGATCTTTTGCCCGTTAGGCGAATATGTACACCACTACATTACAGTTTGTCTGACTTATGTAATCCAGTTTACCCTCTTATTCTTCTATCTTTCCTACACATGCACACGTTATGTGAAACACTGTATATGTCACACTTTACATAACAAATCCATGTACAAAACATTAAAAATATACTTATATGTGACTATATTTTAGTTTATCACAGAAACACACATTGAGTGCTATATAAAGGTTATTTTATGGAAAACAATGTGACACTTTGTCCTGTAGCAGGAAACGTGGGAGCCAACGACAGCTTGTCTGCCAACTTAGGCTGATTTTTCCTGGTATCTTGGCCAAGACTGGTAAATGTTTATAAATGGAAATGATTGAAGAAGAATGAAACAAGAAAGAAAAGGGAACTAAAAAAAACGTGACTAAGTTTCAACCAGCTGTAACCATTCACTCATCGTACCAATAAACATGAATTTTATTGCCATAGCAAAGTGTTATCACTATATGGGAACAGAAGACAATGGAGCCTTCTGAATGGGTTGGGTGAGATAGAGTAGACTATCTTTAGGAGTCAGTTTCACATTGAGCAATACAAACAGTTTCAGTCATTTTTCAGGCTGTGGTTGCTTAAAGTGGGTATTGTTTTATCTTTGAAAAACTATGGCATTAGGCCACTTACTTTGCAACTTTCCAGGTTGTCAGCTCTGTGAGGCAGGAGAAAGGACACAGTCTGCAGCTCGCTGTCACAGGAAGTCACGCTTTGAGCAGAGTCTCTGCAGCTGGTCAACACAATAAAGTAGTGTGTGGGGATGGAGATGTTTGTATCAGGAAGAAACCTAGAGTCAGACAGAAATTCACACAGTCATTATCAAGCTGATTTTATAACAACAGTCACTGTTGATCTATGCAGTGTGAGACAGAAGAGCTCTGTTGTGGCGGTCACACAGGATTACCGAATTCCATTTAAATTACGGTTGAAATCTTGGTCTCAGATACAAGCCTGAGCTATGAACAAAAAACACAAAATCCTACTGCAGAACAAGTAGATGATGCCACTTCATGAAAACCTATTAGGTCGTCAGGCGCTTACTGTGTGTAGTCCACTGCAAAATACGCTATGTTTGGAGTTTTATCCTAAGTTACCTAAGGTTTTATCTCCTTTAACCTATTTTCCATAAGCAAGGAAAGAAACATTGTTTGAAGAAACATTTTCCCAGCTTCTGACTTACTACCAGCGTGTTATCAATGCCAAGGATCAGTTAACCGACAGAGCAGAGGCTCTGCTCTGTGGTTTCCTTATCAAGCCGTCTTTTTTACATCCATCCTACATGGTGTCGGAGACAAGTCTGTATTTTGTGGTGTCACACTTCTCCACAAGATCACATCACCACATGGTGATTGTCAGGCCTCCTTTGTTACCTGCTTATATTAGTGCTCTTCAGTCTCTAACTGATATTGTCTCTGACCTCTCCAGTTGCGAGTATGGATTTCATCTTGGAACCCTGCTTGTGTGGAACTCATCTAACCGGAGGACCGTGGGATCATCTGGCTGCTATTACCAGCTCCGGTGTGTTTTCCTTGGAAGGAAAGGACTTATTTGTTCACTTCTTAATTGCAGATTCTCTATCTGGATTCCCATTTGGAAATTCACATTCCTCCAAAGTTTTTCCGTGTGCTTCCAACAAATAAGACTGTTGCAGTCAAGAACAACAATCACTGATTCTTCTCACATGGACCTCAGTTAACAGTATCGCTCTTCACTGGCAGAGCTGATGGTTGTCTCCCTCTGTTGAAACCACTCATCCCTTTCAGTTACTACTTGCTTTTGCCTGCCTTTCAATTAACACGTAAACATTGGTAAAAGTTGCTGGAGCCTATTTTTTGAGTCTGCAAGGGAAATTACTGTGTCACAGCATCACCACTGTAAAATACAGTTCATTCATTACCAGGTTTATCAGGTAAGACCCACGCCGAGAGCATTACAGGAACATTTAAAATATTTTATTTAAGTATCTTTGATTCCAGCTGTTCAGCTATTTGGAAACAAAGAAGAAAAACTAACATTGAGACTTTATTTCATTGTTATGTGACTTTAGTTTTACTGCATTTGAAACATCCATCCATCCATCTTCATCCGCTTTATCCGAGGCCGGGTCGCGGGGGCAGCAGCCTAACCAGAGAAGCCCAGACCTCCCTCTCCCCAGCCACCTCCTCCAGCTTATCCGGGGGAACACCAAATCATTCCCAGGCCAGTCGAGAGATATAATCTCTCCAGCGTGTCCTGGGTCTGCCCCGGGGCCTCCTCCCGGTGGGACATGCCCGGAACACCTCACCCAGGAGGCGCCCAGGAGGCATCCTTGTCAGATGCCCGAACCACCTCAGCTGGCTCCTTTCGATGTGGAGGAGCAGCGGCTCTACTCTGAGCCCCTCCCGGATGGCCGAACTTCTCACCCTATCTCTAAGGGAGAGGCCAGCCACCCTTCGGAGGAAGCTCATTTCCGCCGCTTGTATCCGCGATCTCGTTCTTTCGGTCACTACCCACAGCTCGTGGCCATAGGTGAGGGTCGGGACGTAGATCGACCGGTAAATTGAGAGCTTCGCTTTTACACTCAGCTCCCTCTTCACCACGACGGACCGGTGCAGCGTCCGCATCACTGCAGCCGCAGCACCAATCCGTCTGTCGATCTCCGGCTCCCTTCTCCCATCACTCGCCAACAAGACCCCGAGATACTTGAACTCCTCCACTTGGGGCAGGAACTCATCCCCGACCCGGAGTGGGCACTCCACCCTTTTCCGGCTGAGAACCATGGCCTCAGATTTGGAGGTGCTGATCCTCATTCCCGCTGCTTCACACTTGGCTGCAAACCGTTCCAAGGTGAGCTGGAGGCCATCACCTGATGAAGCCAACAGAACCACATAGTCTACAATGCCACCAAAGGGGGATGGACAACTTCGACAAAGTCACAGGGTCCTACAGCACCAATCGAATGACTGCACGCCAGCCATTGGTCATCTTTTACAACATGATTCATGTATCTGCCTACAACGCATTTGTCATTTGGACGGAGAGCTTTCCTGAGTGGAACGTGTCAAAGCTGTAAAAGAGGCGCATCTTCCTCGAGGGGCTGGGGAAGGCGCTTGTGGTACCACATATACAACGGAGGCAGCACACACCAAGGACCCCAGCTGCTGCAGCTACAGTGAGGGAGATCCAGGAGAGGACTTTACCTAGTACACCAGTGCGTGAGGTAAGTATGTGTGTGTGTGTCTGTGTGAGAGTATGTTTCGTGTGTCTTGGGATCAGCAAAAAACATAGTAGTCACCGTCCTCTTCTTTCTAGGTCTATGCTGGGCGGAAGAGAAGGAGGTGACAGGTCTGCAAACCATCTGATGATGTCAAGACAAGCATGACCTGTAAAAATGTGCAAAAGTCATTTGCACAAAACACTCTGTGACAACATGTCCCTCATGTGCTGTGTAGACACATACACAAAAATGAATAGGTGGAAATGAACCAGGTGCATTTCTGGTTGTAAAGATTGCATAGTGTGTACTATCACAACATGTGACTACAAGTCACTTGTGTGCTGTGGAGACTCACAGACACACACACACACATTGTGTTCATATTGCTAATCTCTTATTTAGTTCCTTTCTAGATCAAAAACAGCGCTATAATAACGTTTAGTTTCAATACAAATTGTCATGTTTGTGCTGTGGCAGGCAGAACGTAGGACCCAAACGCACAACTTGGAACGCAGAGGGATGAACTAAAAGAGGCAGCTTTTATTGAGCTGTGAAAACTCGGACGCCAAAATACAGGAAACAGAGCATAACAACTGGAAACTAAACTTGGAAACAGAGAACAAGGAACTAAGAAGCTAGAGCTGAAGAGTTTAACAAGTTCCAGTATAATCCAGGAACATGGAGGAGACACACAGCACAGACAACACAGGACTTACATACACAAGCACCACTACTGATTAGGAATGGATGGTGTGGATTAGCACAAGGCCAGTTGGTTTCTGTCTTTTTCCTAAAAAGCATTAAGCTATTTGCCTTCCATTCAGTTCAATCACAACTCAGTCTATATTGATGGAATTTTCTGATAAAAGAAGGATAAATAATTTTTAAAAATCAAGACGTGTCTTTCTGTAAAGCTCAAATGTTCAAATGAAAATATTATCATTCGACTAGAAATAAAACTTACTGCTGGATCTGATCCGGGGTGTCAAATTGTCCGTCATAGTTGTAATCAAACACTGGACCCATTACCACATTTATGCCGTTATAAATGGAGGCATATTTCTTAAGCAAAGTGTTGTGGAAGTAGTCCCAGATCTCTGAAAAAGAAGAGAAGATAGAGAACTGAACCGAAGGCACAAAAGGAGAAAATGTAATTTTTTCTTAGTCTCGGTCGTTGTGAGATTTTCTTTTGTTTATGTTTTTTGTTTATTGGTTTGTTTTTGGATGACTTATGTCTTTGTTTTGGGGTTGGTTTTTTTTGCAATATTTAAAGATTGCTATTTTCCTTTGTCATTATTACTTCCTCCAGCAGTCAGCTTGTAATCTAAGTTAATTTACTGTGGTTACATTCTAGATGTATCCAAGGGTCTTGGTTTTATGTAATATATATTTATCCTGTTTTGTTACCTCAGCCGTATGTTTGTGTCTGCAGTGTTGGGAAGGTTACCACTACAGATTACAGAATACATGCCCCAAAATGTATTTTGTAACGTATTCTGTTACGTTACTCTGATTGAATAACGTAACGGATTATGTTACAAAATACATTTCGTAACGTAACGTATTGTGAATACTTTGGATTACTTAATATATTATCAAGCTTTTTTTCTCCATACCAATACCAACTAGCTGTTTCAATCTTAATATAAATGAGTAACAGTAGGTGGACATTAGGTAAGGCTGCACTTTTTGCAGCGATCTCGTATAGAAAACTATTCCGCGCGTATATAAAACAGGTCCGCGGCTCCGAACCGTAGTAAAGGGACCTCTGGCTAATACGTCGGGTTCGTGTAGCTGAGAACTAGCTTTACTTTGTTGTCTGGGTCAACTTTGCTAGTGAGAGACAGAGAGAGGCGTTGAAAGGCTGCTCCAACAGAACTTATTGTTTCAGAGGAAAACAGGAACACAGTGTACAGTTGAGTCTTAATAGCTTACTTACAGCTGGGCTCGTCAGGCACTCTGTTTGGCTGCAGTGGTTATTATTATATTTACATGCTTCCAGCTCCCGTTTCTACTCGGTGACAACTCGCACTTTTCCGCTCTCCTTTCTCTCCCTCCCTCGCTCACAGACACATAACGGGTATGGCAGTCCATTCCCCCTGCAGCACGGACTACACTGCCCACGAGGCTACATTTAGGGCCTGTAACACTCTGCCTATTGCCTTCATATTAAATCATTTTTTGAATCATTTTTAAAAATATTTCTTCACGTCATTAGTAGAGGTGACATTGGTGCAAGATTGAGCCCCAGGCATTAAAGCCTCTTAATGCGTGTTTTGTTTGGGTTTCCACCAGCGTGGAATTACCAAAAATAGAGAGGACAACAGGAAAATACCGCCGTGTAATCCATTTATTTCAACAAAGTAACTGTATTCTGAATACCACCTTTTTAAACGGTAACTGTAACTGAATACAGTTACTCATATTTTAAATACATAACTGCGGTACATGTATTCCATTACTCCCCAACACTGTGTGTCTGTCTGTTCTCTCTGCGTGCTGTCTTCATGTCTTTGTGTCAAGTTTGTGTTTTGGTGTTCTGTTTCCTCCTTGTAACTTGCGCGTTTGTTCGTTTGTCTTATCGTCTGTAATGATCCCCAGCTGTGAACCCGTACAGTCTATACTCTGTTTGTCTGTCCTCTTAGAAGATTTTTATTGATTTCCAGGACTTCATGTGCAGCTACACAAGATCTCGTTAAAGGCTGAATGAAAATAATTGTTTCTTTCGTGCTGTCTATGAGGCAGAAGAGATTAAAGCAGAGACTTTGGTTTCCGACTCCAGAGACTTAAAAGACTCTGTTTTTTGTTCCTGAGACAAGAGGGAGGTTTTGGAGACTGAGATGAACAATAACAAAACTATCAGAGCGCTGTGTCTTGCAGACCCCAAATCAAACATTGTCCGGTGTCCCAGAGATGGCCCGTGATAAAATGCTTTCTGACTGTTCTGTTGCCTGAGTCAGAACAGCGGCACTCTGTCTTCCACGCTGCTGCCTCAACCTGAGCCAGAGGGTCCTTAGAAGATTTTGTCTGTGAAGGTTCTCAGTCATCCAGGTCATCGTAGTCAAAGGAGTTTGCAAAGAAAAGCGTCTGGACTTCTTTGAGTTGCTTGAAGACGTTTCACCTCTCATCCGAGAAGCTTCTTCAGTTCTAAGGTCAGATGGCCGAGAGTCCCAGATTTAAACCCAGTGGGAGTATCCCCCCAAGGAGGGACAAAGGACCCCCTGGTGATCCTCTAATCACATGCGCCAAGGTGTGAAAGCGGGTGTGGGACCTAATCCCAGCAAGCGTAGAAGGCGACGCAGGGAGAGAAAGCAGAAGAGGGGATGCCGGTCGGGCTCAGATGCTAGGCTACGCAAACAACCACACCGGCCAGCACTTCCGAGCCTTTTCCTGTCGAACGCCAGATCTATCACCGACAAATTAGACGAATTGGAGCTACAGATAGCCACCACGAGCTTTGCACGTAACTGCAGCATTATTCTTATTACGGAGTCGTGGCTTCACCCGCTGATTCCCGACGCTGCAGTTGAGTTAGCAGGCCGCACGCTACATCGGCACGACAGAAACAGCAACTCAGGTAAAAGCAGAGGAGGGGGGCTATGTGTTTACGTGCATAACGAGTGGTGTTGTAACAGCAGGATCATTCACACACACTGTTCTCCTGATTTGGAGGTTCTGGCAGTCTCGTGCAGACCTTTTTACATCCCGAGGGAGTTTACTGTAGTTATTGTGATAGCTGTTTACATACCGCCGGATGCGAACGTCGGCACGGCTCTCAGCCTCTTGCTTAACACCATTAACAAACAACAGCTTGCCCACCCCGATGGGGTTTTTATTGTCGCCGGCGACTTTAACAAAGCGTGCCTAAAGACTGTGCTTCCTAAATTTGTCCAGTTTGTGGACTTTGCTACGAGAGGAGAACACACCTTGGATCATGTCTATTCAAACATCAGGCATGCTTTCAGAGCGACACCCCTCCCCCACCTGGCTGGATCTGACCACCTCTGCATGTCCCTCACCCCACCTACACCCCCTGCTGAGAAAAACAAAGCTCCAGACAAAGACAATAAAAACCTGGCCTGAAGGAGCCCTCTCTCAACTGCAGGACTGCTTCTCATCTACTGTATGGGATTTATTCTCCAGCCACAACCTCCAGGAGTACACAGACACTGTACTCTCGTACATCAGGAACTGTGTTGATAATGTCACCATCAACAAAAGGGTCAGGGTGTTTCCAAATCAAAAACCCTGGATGAATAGCGGTGCAATCCTCCTAAAAGCCGCAACACTGTCTTCAAGTCAGGGGACAGGGCTGCGTACAGGGCGGCCAGGGCAGACCTGAGTAGAGGCATCAGGAAAGCTAAGGCTGCCTATAGGAGGAGGATTGAAGATCACTTTGCTGACAATGACCCCAGAAAAATGTGGCAGGGGATCAATCACATTACCAACTACAGAAGCAATAACCAGGCGACATCTAGGATTGATGCCTCGCTGGCTGAGGATCTAAATCGTTTCTTCGCCCGCTTTGAGACGACCAGACCCTCAGCTGTCACACCACTTCCACCCGCCCCCAGCACCGGCACACTAACACTTAGGGAGCATCAAGTGAGGTGTGCTCTAAGGTCAGTGAATCCCAGGAAGGCGGCAGGTCCTGATGGAATACATGGAAAGGTTCTCAGAGCATGTGCTGACGAACTGACCGGAGTCTTCACTAAAATCTTCAACCTTTCCTTGTCATTAAACACCGTCCCGCCCTGCCTCAAAACCTCCACCATCATCCCCATCGCCAAGAAGACAGCTGTGGACAGCCCAATTGATTACAGGCCTGTTGCACTTACGCCTGTAGTGATGAAGTGCTTTGAGAGACTGGTCTGTCAGCACATCAGGGCCAGTCTGCCTCCCACTTTGGACCCCCACCAATTTGCCTACAGGACTAATCGATCCACCGAGGACGCTATCACCATAGCGCTCCACACTGCGCTGAGTCACCTGGAGCACAGAGGAAGCTATGTGAGAATGCTCTTTCTGGACTTCAGCTCAGCATTCAATCACATCATCCCAGAGATCCTGGTCCAGAAACTGTCTCACCTGGGACTCTCCACCCCCATCTGCCTCTGGATTAAGGACTTCCTGACAAATAGACCACAGTCTGTCAGACTCGGCCCCCACCTGCCCAGCACCATCACACTCAGCACCGGGTCTCCACAAGGATGTGTTCTGAGTCCCCTCCTGTTTACGCTCTACACATCCGACTGCTCCCCTACCCATCTCTCAAACACCATCTTAAAGTTTGCGGATGACACCACCGTGGTTGGACTCATCTCAAGGGGGGATGAGTCGGACTACAGAGATGAGGTCAACAGACTGACTGAGTGGTGTTCAGTTAATAACCTCCAACTGAACACCACGAAAACTAAAGAACTTATCTTCGACTTCAGGAAGGGCAGAGCAGACCCGGCCCCACTGTACATTCACGGGAGCTGTGTGGAGAGGGTACACTCCATGAGGTTTCTGGGCGTGCAGATCTCTGATGATCTCTCCTGGACTGCAAATACCACGGCGGTGGTAAAAAGGCCCAGCAGCGCCTCCACTTTCTGAGAGTGCTCAGGAGGAACAACCTGGAGGAGAGGCTGCTGGTGACATTCTACAGAGCCACCATAGAGAGCATCCTAACGTACGGCATAACAACATGGTATGCAGGGTGCTCAGTTGCAGACAGGAAAGCACTGCAGAGGGTCATCAACACAGCCCAGAAGATCACTGGCTGCTCTCTGCCCAGCCTGGAGGTCATTGCAAACTCGGTACCTCAGCAGAGCTGGCAATATCATCAAGGACCATTCTCACCCCAGCAATCAAGTGTTTGAACTATTACCATCAGGCCGACGGTACAGGTCACATAAAACCAGGACAAACAGATTCCGGGATAGCTTCTTTCCCAGAGCTATCACCGTAGTAAATAAGCATAAAAACAATTGAAACTGCTTAGCTACACCATACTGTCACCGTCATTTATTATGCTGCTATCCATACTGTCATTATATTAATGCTGCTATCCTGTATATATTGTACTTACTATTGTTTGTTTTAATGTACCTTTTATATTCTACATTTATATTTATTATTGTATTTTTGCACCAAGGGAGTGGCACTCCAATTTCGTTGTACCCTGTACAATGACAATAAAGGCTATTCTATTCTATTCTATTCTAATCAGCCGGGGTTTCGGGTGAGCTCACTGTGAAACCTGGCCCCACCTTGTCATGTGAATTCCTGAGGTCAGATGGCCCAGGATGTGAGTGGGCGTTAAGTCGTCTGGGGAGGGAACTCAAAACTGGATTATAGATGGCAGACAGTTGGTGTCGTAAACCACCGCCTCTGTTCAAAGATGGTCGCTCACAGTGGACATAGATGGCCTCTTTCACTCCTCTTTCAAACCATCTGTCCTCTCTGTCCAATATGTGAACATTGGCATCCTCGAAAGAGTGACCTTTATCCTTAAGATGCAGATGGACTGCTGAGTCTTGTCCCGTGGAGGTGGCTCTTCTATGTTGTGCCATGCGCTTGTGAAGTGGCTGTTTGGTCTCTCCAATGTAGAGGTCTGGGCATTCCTCACTGCACTGTACAGCATACACCACGTTGTTCAGTCTGTGTTTTGGAGTTTTGTCTTCGGGTGAACCAGTTTGTGTCTGAGTGTGTTGCTGGGTCTGAAGTACACTGGGATGTCGTGCTTGGAGAAAACTCTCCTGAGTTTCTCTGATACACCGGCTACATAGGGGATGACAACGTTGTTGCGTCTGTCTTTCTTATCCTCCCTCGCTGGTGTCTGATCTTCTTTCTGTGCCTCTTTGCTGACTTTATGAACGCCCAGTTAGGATAACCACATGTTTTCAGTGCTTCCTTTACATGTGTGTGTTCCTTCTTTTTCCTTCAGGCTTAGAGGAACATGTTCTGCCCGGTGGTGTAGGGTCCTAATTACTCCAAGTTTGTGTTCCAGAGGGTGATGGGAGTCAAAGAGGAGGTACTGGTCCGTGTGTGTGGGCTTCCGGTAAACTTCGATGTTGAGGTTGCCATTCTCTTCAATGTGCACAGCACAGTCCAGGAAAGGCAAACAGTTATCCTTAGTGTCTTCCCTGGTGAACTTGATGTTTTTATCCACAGCGTTAATGTGCGCAGTGAAGGATTCCACTGCTTGTGTCTTGATTTTGACCCAGGTGTCATCTACATATCTGTACCAGTGGCTGGGTACTCTCCCTTTAAAAGAGCCAAGAGCCTTTCTTTCCACTTCCTCCATGTAAAGGTTGGCTACAATAGGTGACACAGGGGAGCCCATGGCACAGCCATGTTTTTGTCTGTAGAAGCCTTCGTTGTATTTGAAGTATGTTGTGGTAAGGCAGAGGTCTAACAGTGTGCAGATGTGATCGGGTGTGAAGTTGGTCCTGTCTTCCAAGGAGCTGTCTTCTTGTAGTCGTTTTCTGACAGTCTCCACTGCTTCCGTGGTGGGTATGCAAGTGAAGAGAGAGACTACATCAAAGGACACCATGGTTTCATCTGGATCCAGGGTAAGTTTCTGGACCTTGTCGGTGAAGTCGGTGGAGTTCTTGATGTGGTGTGGGGTGTTCCCCCACGAGAGGTGCCAGGATGGTAGCAAGGTGTTTCGCAATGTTATAAGTGGCTGAGTTTATGCTACTGACTATGGGTCTGAGTGGGACCCCTTCCTTGTGGATCTTAGGAAGTCCATAAATGCAGGGTATGGCATCCCCTGGATAAAGGCGGTGATATTTGAGGCGGTCAATGATTTTGTCCTTTTCAAGGTCTTGAAGGCAAGCTATAACTTTCTTTTTGTAGCTGCTTGTGGGGTCTCGTTTTAAAGCTTCGTAGGTGTTGTTGTCACTGAGGAGAGTAGTGGACAAGGCTCAGCGGGCCCAACACTCTCAAGGAAAAGAAAGACAACGCAGGAAATTTCACACCTTGCTTTCAAAAACCCACACTCCTCAGTCTGAAACCTCACAACTCAGAGAAGAAAACACACCTGAAGACAGTCGGGAGAAATGGGTAAAGAACTTTTCAGACCGGAATCTCACTGACCCTGAAAAGAAGGTTTTAGCCAAAGGACTCAATTTCGCCATTTCTCCGCAACAGTTGCCCATAGTGGACCTCATCACAGCCACAGAAACCGCCATACGGATTAATAAATTATCACAGACAGAAGCAGAGCAAATCAGGATGAAAGTCTCAGCCACCCTCTCCAGTGCCAAAGTCCCTCCGCTCTAACCTCACACTACAAGAAAAGAAGGCCGTCGCTTCCCTGAGCAAAGACCACAACATCACTATATTACCAGCGGATAAGGGAAGGTGCACTGTGGTCCTAAACACAACAGATTACCACACAAAGATCACTACTCTCCTCAGTGACAACAACACCTACGAAGCTTTAAAACGAGACCCCACAAGCAGCTACAAAAAAGAAAGTTATAGCTTGCCTTCAAGACCTTGAAAAGGACAAAATCATTGACCGCCTCAAATATCACCGCCTTTATCCAGGGGATGCCATACCCTGCATTTATGGACTTCCTAAGATCCACAAGGAAGGGGTCCCACTCAGACCCATAGTCAGTAGCATAAACTCAGCCACTTATAACATTGCGAAACACCTTGCTACCATCCTGGCACCTCTCGTGGGGAACACCCCACACCACATCAAGAACTCCACCGACTTCACCGACAAGGTCCAGAAACTTACCCTGGATCCAGATGAAACCATGGTGTCCTTTGATGTAGTCTCTCTCTTCACGTGCATACCCACCACGGAAGCAGTGGAGACTGTCAGAAAACGACTACAAGAAGACAGCTCCTTGGAAGACAGGACCAACTTCACACCCAATCACATCTGCACACTGTTAGACCTCTGCCTTACCACAACATACTTCAAATACAACGAAGGCTTCTACAGACAAAAACATGGCTGTGCCATGGGCTCCCCTGTGTCACCTATTGTAGCCAACCTTTACATGGAGGAAGTGGAAAGAAAGGCTCTTGGCTCTTTTAAAGGGAGAGTACCCAGCCACTGGTACAGATATGTAGACGACACCTGGGTCAAAATCAAGACACAAGAAGTGGAATCCTTCACTGCGCACATTAACGCTGTGGATAAAAACATCAAGTTCACCAGGAAGACACTAAGGATAACTGTTTGCCTTTCCTGGACTGCGCTGTGCACATTGAAGAGAATGGCAACCTCAACATCGAAGTTTACCGAAGCCCACACACACACGGACCAGTACCTCCTCTTTGACTCCCATCACCCTCTGGAACACAAACTTGGAGTAATTAGGACCCTACACCACCGGGCAGAACATGTTCCCTCTAAGCCTGAAGGGAAAAGAAGGAACACACACATGTAAAGGAAGCACTGAAAACATGTGGTTATCCTAACTGGGCGTTCATAAAGTCAGCAAAGAGGCACAGAAAAGAAGATCAGACACCAGTGAGGGAGGATAAGAAAGACAGACGCAACAACGTTGTCATCCCCTATGTAGCCGGTGTATCAGAGAAACTCAGGAGAGTTTTCTCCAAGCACGACATCCCAGTGTACTTCAGACCCAGCAACACACTCAGACACAAACTGGTTCACCCGAAGACAAAACTCCAAAACACAGACTGAACAACGTGGTGTATGCTGTACAGTGCAGCGAGGAATGCCCAGACCTCTACATTGGAGAGACCAAACAGCCACTTCACAAGCGCATGGCACAACATAGAAGAGCCACCTCCACAGGACAAGACTCAGCAGTCCATCTGCATCTAAAGGATAAAGGTCACTCTTTCGAGGATGCCAATGTTCACATATTGGACAGAGAGGACAGATGGTTTGAAAGAGGAGTGAAAGAGGCCATCTATGTCCACTGTGAGCGACCATCTTTGAACAGAGGCGGTGGTTTACGACACCAACTGTCTGCCATCTATAATCCAGTTTTGAGTTCCCTCCCCAGACGACTTAACGCCCACTCACATCCTGGGCCATCTGACCTCAGGAATTCACATGACAAGGTGGGGCCAGGTTTCACAATGGGCTCACCCGAAACCCTGGCTGATTAGGTCCCACACCCGCTTTCGCACCTTGGCGCATGTGATTAGAGGATCATCAGGGGGTCCTTTGTCCCTCCTTGGGGGGATACTCCCACTGGGTTTAAATCTGGGACTCTCGGCCATTTGACCTTAGAACTGAAGAAGCTTCTCGGATGAGAGGTGAAACGTCTTCAAGCAACTCAAAGAAGTCCAGATGCTTTTCTTTGCAAACTCCTTTGACCTTAGAAGATTTTGTTAACTTCCCTTCCATGTCTTTTTGATCTGCATTATTTTGCAGTAATTTCAAGTTCAGCAATAAAGTTGTTTTTTTGTTGTGTTTTTTAACTTTTGTTTCCAGATTCTGCCGTCCAACCCTGCCTGCTACACAGCCAAACATTTTCTTTATAACCCCCAATAATATTGTCCATTACAGCTTTTTCAGTAACATTTAACGTTGCACTTACTCTTAAACTCAGGGTACATTGGTACCACATTACTCATCAGTAAAGCATCATACTGCTGGTCCACCGTTGTATTAAAATCTGCAAAAACACAATAAGAAATAATTACTTTTAGACCGTAGCAGATGGTGAGAGGCAGTACCACATCATAGACATTATAAATGAGAGTGACATATAATTAAGACAATCTTAAATAGGAATCCCTGGAGAATGTGATGCATGTAAAACAACATGAGGTTCACTACAGTTTCACACAGCTACCAATTCTCAAAAAAATGTAGGTAAGTGTTCTTAATATTTTTCTTGCCTTTCTGTAATAACATGAATTATCATGTTTACCAAATAGTGAAATCGTGATAATCTTAAGTTGTCCTGTGTACATTAGAAGTATAATATGACATTTTGGGGGAAAGACACCAATGTTTTTAAAGTGATTTTAACAGATTTGATTAGCAAGCCTACACATTCAGCACTATCCACCTTCACTCACAGCTCAGTAGAATAAAGTATACTTACAGCTGGAACCAGGCTGCATTTTGGTACTTTGCTGAATTGCACTTCACTATAGCCACCATGTTGTTGCAAGGCAGCCACATCTGCTAATGCATGTTTATGGAGGCATTTTTATTTCTCATAGATTTTCTGACTTCCTTTTGCTCCTTCTGAGTTTGCAAAATATCCTTTGTTCAAAGGAAAATTCAAACCAAGTCACTTATTCTGACTAAAAAAAACAGTTTACCCTGCAAATGTTTGAGGTTTCATGCTTCTATGATTCACCCAATGCATTTTCTTCATCAGCCTGTTTTCCTCCCGTTAGTGCTGGGTTCGCATGCTTTACTGGCTTCCTGTTTTGGAGCCTATGCTAGCTGTCATATCCTTCTGAGAACCAGCCTATTCATTTATGTCCTGTTTAATGGACACTTGTTTTTGGTCGACATCTTTTGACTTATTTGAGCCACCCTACCAAGTCCCGATGTACTAAATAGAAGATATCCTGGGCTCTCCATTGATATCTCATGTGTTTGGGTGGCCTCTTTAATCTCCAAAGAGGAAGGAAATCACAAAGAAGTTCAATGGGAAGATTCTGTTTTCTTTGATCCTCAGGAGGATTTGGTGAGAGGCAGCAGACTAGTGGCCCCGAGTCTGTTGCAGGGCCAACAGAGAGAAACGAACAACCATTGACACTCACATTCACACCTATGGGAAATTTCTAGTCACCAAATAACCTAACCCCACTGACTGCATGTCTTTGGACTGTGGGAGGAAGCTGGAGTACCAGGAGAGAACTCACACAAACATGGGGAGAACATGCAAACTCCACACAGAAGATTGTAAGGTGTTTCCACAGTGTGGAGAACTTTAAACCTTATCTGATGTAACCTCAATGTTGAATGTCATCAATATCAAGATTTTAACCAGTAGGCTGCAGACTGCAGTCAACTGAATTCTTTTTTCTTTAATCCCACAATTCTGTCTGTAAGCTCTGCAGTTTTACTGTTACCCCACATTAGAGCCACTTCAACTTTCTTTGAAATGGATCTAACAGATTCTCACAGGATGTCAGAATGTAATCAAACTGTTTATCAGAGCGAACGTGTGGTTTTTAGAACATAGCATTAGCTGGAATAATGTTGGCTTTCAAACAGCTGTTGTTGTCAAACCAGCTCATGTCAACCGTCTGGAGATGGGAGGGTCACATGTCTAACCTCGTAGCAATAAGTAATTCTGACAATATTCTGAATAAATAAGCATGTTTATACACGTTTTCATGTGTTAGCGACAGGTGAGTGCTGTCTCTATCCTTTGGGTTTTCCTTCCCCGATGATAAAACATAGGTCTGATGCCTCCTACCTTGAGTATGAAGGTGCATCAAGCTGTTGGAAGATGTAACTACACTATTCAGTCTACATTTATGAGTACAGTATCCTTCTTCTCTCTGTTAGATAACCTCAAAAATTACTGGGAACAACTTCACTATCTTGGACATGCAGACTGGAATCACCAACCATCTCATTAGTATTTAGCTTGTTAGGGCTCTGCCGCCTGAGCTACATTGTATCGACAACTATCTATCTATCAACTATCGTATGATCTTTGCAGCATGAAAGCACATATGAGATCACATTAATTTCCAGAAGTTTTTATGTCTTCTCTTATTTTTTATATTTAACTTGACCACGTGTATAATCAATGTGTTACTGGTGTAACAGCAGAGTAAACGATCATTGGACACTGCAGATTTATTATCCACTTCCAATAAAAATAATAGGCTGCATCTTTTTAAGTCTGCATCTATGGACTGTAAGGCTTTTGTCAGGTTCTCCACCAACTACCCTGCACTAAAACATTTAGCATATATAACTGAAGGGATCACTGTTTAAATAAACCTACACTGCTCAAAAAATGTCATGAAATGAAAAACTTTCTAATCAGAGTGTATGAGGCCACCCCAGGACTCACTGTCAGGTTGTAAAACCTCATGGATTTCTCAGACAGTGACATTATTGTATCTGACCAATCAGTGATGGCCTAGAGTATTTCATATGTCAGTGTTTTTCCAGAATTTGGGAAATTGTGTTTTTCACTACCACCTACTCCCATACTTGCGGTCATTACATCAAAACTGTGGTAAGTTGATGAAATTATATTCAGCTCAATTCAAAGTTATTTATATAGCGCCAAGTCACAACAACAGTCGCCTCAAGGCGCTTTATATTGTAAGGTAGACCCTACAATATTACATACAGAGAAAAACCCAACAATAATATAACCCCTATGAGCAAGCACGTTGGCGACATTGTGAAGGAAAAACTCCCTGTAATACCTACAGCATGTTCTAATCGCTCTAATAGGATATTATGATCAACAGTATTGAACGCTGCACTGAGGTCTAGCAGGACAAGCACAGAGATGAGTCCACTGTCAGAGGCCATAAGAAGATCATTTGTAACCTTCACTAAAGCTGTTTCTGTGCTGTGATGAGCTCTGAAACCTGACTGAAACTCTTCAAATAAGCCATTCCTCTGCAGATGATCTGTTAGCTGTTTGACAACTACTCTTTCAAGGATTTTTGATATGAAAGGAAGGTTGGAGATTGGCCTATAATTAGCTAAGACTGCTGGGTCTAGAGATGCTTTTTGAGTAAAGGTTTAACTACAGCCACCTTGAAGGCCTGTGGTACATAGCCGATTATTAGAGATAGGTTGATCATATTTAAGCAGTCCCTGCTCAAAGACAGTTTGTTTCACTGTCTTTGAGCAGTTTTGTAGGAATGGGGTCTAAAAGACACGTTGATGGTTTGTATAGTTCAGCAGTTGTTTTAAATGCTGAGATGAATATTGTTTGTGTTGGATTTCTAGAAATGAGTGAAATTTGTTGCATAAAAATGGTGCTTATATATCCAGTTCACCTAAAAACTGTAGAGCAACTAAAAGTAAGTAAATTTTTAGACATGCAGCAAATGCATCTAGTGAGATCTACTTGTGTTATTTCTAAAAAGTACACATTATCATAAATGTAGCACAAACATAGGAAACAGTATATTGCCACAGTTTTCTGTATCACTATACAGTAATTCAGTTTAAACAATTTCTAGACATTTTCAGACTAGAAATTGTAAAATGTGTTGATTTGTTTGTTTTAAATCTCTAACCCTCAGAAAGCCTCTCTTTTTTGGTCCTATTCCTGCCAGGCACACAGCCGATCCTGATAACTCCGCTCTTTTATGGAATGCAGCCAATCAAGTGCC
This sequence comes from Oreochromis aureus, assembly GCF_013358895.1. Lineage (NCBI taxonomy): Eukaryota > Metazoa > Chordata > Actinopteri > Cichliformes > Cichlidae > Oreochromis > Oreochromis aureus. The sequence goes on from NC_052962.1 coordinate 38,172,131, forward strand.
ATGCCGCAGAATAGCACAACTTGTATAACGTGCGTACACATGCTCAGTTTGATGGATTAACTTAAATGAACTTAAATATTTGATGACAAGTATAAATGTTTACCCGCATTATCTTATTGGACATTATCACCATGTTACAGTAGCTTAGCTAAGTAACATGAGCACTGTAAGTACAAAGGGCTACACTTTAATATATGTATTATATTTGCGCCAGTGTCAGAAATGTAACAGTGTCAGTAACAGTTCATAAATGTTTTTTTAAGTTTGTGTTTTCCCTATATTTTTAATATACTTCTAATATGTACAGACTTACAAAAATGTAAGCCCTAAATGGGCCAAGAACCATATATGGTGCCTTCATGAAATGAAAAATTTAGAAAAAGTCACACAGGTAAAGTGCTGCTCCCATAATAATTTAGAATTTGCATGTATTTTAATGAGTGCCCTATAAATGCTTAACTTGTGTATTCCACAGTTGCTTTCTTTCATCTGCACATCGCAGTCTACGGTGACACATTTCTCACTCACACGTGATAATAGCATTAAAATGGTCTATAGACTTCATTGTTGTTGGTTCCAGTCATCACTCACGGTGAGCACTGTGTCAGCCTTTCCAGGAACCCCAGGATCCCAGGTGATTTCCAAGAGATTTCAGGATCCCCCGAATATAAAGCGCCTTGAGGCGACTTCTGTTGTGATTTGGCGCTATATAAATAAAATTGAATTGAATTGAATTGAATTCTTAAACCTTGAGTTAATCAACTCAAGTTTTATGGTTAGACTCAGACTTTGTTGAACCTGGTTTGTAGAACAGGATCCAGATGCTAATGTTGCTTCCATAGTTAGACATGCTCTTACAAAAAAGTATTGTATTGAGTATTGCTATCAGGATTACGTGCCTGGATCCGTAGTGTCTCTGTCCAAACACTGACTCACTCTTGATCTCAGTGTTTGTTCGATCATCGTGTCCAAGTTTAGATGAGTTTGAAAAATGGTCTATAGACACATTTGTGGGGAACTAAGTGTAGGGGAGTGTGGGAAAGTGAGTGTAACTGCTACGGGAATGCCCATCTTATTATAGATCCATGAGGAAACGTTCAGACAGAACATCACTGTGGTAGTGACTTTGCGTGTACTCATGTGGTCCCTCAACACTGACTCCAGGTTGACTGAAGGTCAGTTAGTGTGGTCGTTTGTCAGTTTGGATTTTTGTGAGGCTAGATACGTACTGGGTGGGTACAAGAAGGCTGAACGCAGGTTTCCAGCAGCAGTGTACTGATCACATCTGGGACTCTGAGATGCTGAAATTCTCGCATCTGCCCGCAAACAATCTGGTGTGACTGGAGGCAATGGGTCCAGGTTATTCTACAAGAATATGAAACATGCTTTAGTCATTTCAATTACAATTTCATTTCAAACAATAATTTTTAACAGTCATTTTTAAATATTTCTGCCAAAGGAAAAATAAAACTCATATCTGAAAACTGGTTATCACACACACTTTGCTGCTTCAGTCTTTTATAGCAAATCCAGCACGGGGAGTACAACCACAAAGTGACCCACAAACTTCATCCTCGCTGCATTTCTACTGTTGTTTCATCACTCATCACTTTTAAGGTGATGATTTTCACTGTTTAATTTTCTATTTACATTATACATTTTGTATTGTTTCTATAGTGTATAATTTTGTAGCAGTCTGTATTTATATGTGAAGCCCAAAAGGCACCTCTGCATCTGTTATTGATTACAATTACTGCAGTGATGTCGCGTTTCTTGAATATTGCATTAGTTGACTTCATATTTTAAATGCATTTAAATCTTTCAAGATGTGTCTTTGCCCTTTTTGTTTTAAGGTAAGAAATATATCCAAACAAAATAAGCAATAACACTTAAAACAATGTGATTAACACCTTATAACCTGATAGGTAAAGGCTGTGATGATTATTGCTTTCTCATTATAATTTGTCATTGAGTAATAACTAATAAATAGTTACCTGCCAAATTTTGTGTTGAGATGGTAAATACATACTTAAACTCAGATGACTTTAGAGGACTAATAGTGTGCACTTAGCACTTGTTCATAACTAACTGCTCAATAGTTCACATGTTAACAAATTAAATATTTAATTTAGGGCAGTTTCACATTTTAGAAACATCAGCTAAAATCTTAATAATCATAATTCTAAAATGGTGAGTGTTTTACTCGTAGATCCAGATTTTCATTCTACAAAAGTGAACAGATGGGAAAAAATAATCAGACACACTTCCTCTAAAACCCCCTTGTATTGAATCCAATACAAGTGCTTGCATCGGAAATTTTGAATGCTGCAAGTTCATACTTTTCTCATACTTTCACACCATCCATAATTCATATGGAAACTGCATAATTCTTATTCACTGTGAGTCAGTAATTCTGCAAAAGTTGAATCTGTTCATCTGGACGTAGCGTTTTGTGGGAGAAAAGTTTCGTCACTCATCCAAGTGACTTCTTGGATGAGTGACGAAATGTTTCTCCCATTGATAACATTTCGTCCAGATGAACAGAATCAACCTTGTGGGTTTTACTTATCTAGATGATTGAGCATGCATCAAGACGATGAGTCAGTAATTCTTTTTTGTCATATAAGATATTTCCAAATCGATGCAGTTTTATAGAGCTACTGATTATCTCTGTGTCTTCACATTACCAGAACTTTACTTTTATATCAATCTGAAGCCAAAACTTGTGATTAGGCAACTGCCCCCCCCAAAAAAAACAAAACAAAACAAAACAAAACAACCCAAAACATTACATCCTATCACCGGTCAATGGGCTTACAGGGTTGTCGATGGTGAAGGAGCTCCACAGGGGCATCAGGGCTTTGTGGCTGTAGGCGCTGATGAATCCCTCCTGGTAGAGGATGCAATAACTTTGGTCAGGTTGAAGCATCCGAGGTCGACCAAAAAGTGCATGCTTCTTTTCTGCAGTGGATGCTGAAAAAGAAATGTCCTCTCATTTTTAGAATAATTGTCTTCATGATGTCCACACCAGTAAGGGCATTTTCATTAATATGTGTTTTTCTGTTATTATCCTTTTCCAGTCAGTTAGGGGATTTTGTTTTTTGAGAAATCAGAATTGAAATTAAGGAGCTTGGAAAGAAAAGCTCCTGGACTTCTTTAAGTCCTTTATGTTTTCGAGAAACTTTCAAGTCCAGACACTTTTCTTTCCAAGCTGCTTAGATTACAATGACCTGGGTGACCGAGAACCTTCACAGACACTATTGAGATGCATGGAAATTCAACAAGGCAGAAAATGTGGAGGCATTTCTGAAAGAGCAAAACATGCCAATGTGATTAGTTTGATCAGCTCTCCCTTTAAAAAATTGTAATGTAAATCAAAAATCCAGAAAAAAAGATGTTTAAAGTAGAGAATAGCAGAGAATCGTGGAGTCAGGAGCGAGTAGAAATGTCTCACCCTCCTCTGCACTCAGATTCAGTCGTTTGTTGATATTAGTTTCATCCTGAGGGAAGACAACATTTTTATTTAGTCTAAGCTGTAATGCTGCTACACTTTTTTCTACTTTGACATGATTGGAAGGGAAAAAAGATTCAAATGAAGTAATGATAAAGGGATTGGTTCTTATATAATGCTTTTCTGCTCTATCTGACCACTCAAAGCACTTTACACAATTTGTACATTTGTACATAATCAGTACACTGAGCTGTTGACAGTTGCAAATTGCAGCAATTAGACATTTCTAGTATCTTTGTGATGGACATGTTGATCTGTTGTTAAGCCAGCTTCTTCCAGCTGAGGGCCCTGACTGTAGTAATCTTTATTTTGGTATCAGCCAGGCTCTGCTCTCTCGTCTTCAGCTTGTTCAGAATGCTGCAGCCAGTGTTGCCAACTTAGCGACTTTGTCGCTATATTTAGCGAGTTTTCAGACCCCCTAGCGACTTTTTTTCTATAAAAAGTCGCTAAAAAAAGACGTGAAAGCGCGTATCGCTTTTACTCTCAACAAGCAGCGGGTGCTGTAACGCAGTCAGTTCTTCTTTTAATCTTTTACTCTTATGCTGTTTTGTGGATCACAAGGTTTAAAACTACTTATAAACACACACAAACACAAAGTAACTCCAACAGAGTGCCTATTTCGGGTCACTTTTGCCGGTCCAAGCCCGGGTAAAGGAGCAGGGTTGGAATTGTGACATTAAAAAAACAATAATTGCTAAAAGAAATTTAATTTGTAGTTCTAAATAAATTCTAAATGCATTTAGGACGTTTTTTACTCACTTTAGGTCTCTTCCACGATGTTATTTCTCTCTCCAACAACATTGGTTACAATTACATTAGCGTGACCAATTATGCAAATTAGGTGATGACGTCATTTAGCGACTTCTAGCGACTTTTAGGACAGCCAATAGCGATTTTCCTTACTGAGGAGTTGGCAACACTGGCTGCAGCCCGGCTCGTCAGTCTTAAATGGATCAGCTCCCTTGTACCTCTCTGATCTTTTAACATAAAATAGTACAACTCCTAGGTCAGCTGATAAATTGCATCTGGTTGTTCCTAGAAGCAGATTGAAACACAGAGGAGAACAGACCTTTGTGACTGCTAAACTTTGGAGCAGTCTGCCTCTTCAAAGTAGGATTTCTCCAACACTTGACATTTTCAAATCCCGTCTGAAAACACATCTTTACTCGACTGGAGCTGCCTTGCCACCCAAACTTGAAGAGCACGACTGTGATGTCATTGCTGGTTTCTTGTAAAACCCAAAGATTTTTCCACCATATGACTGCTGAGATTCCATTTCTTACTTTTTCCAAACACTTGTCATAGCTCTTTCCAAACAGTAGCAGCTTTTAGTTGTTCTAAGCTAATATTTTTTAAATATGCTCTGCAGATGCTTAGCAGCATTGAGGTTCCAGCTGGTGAGAGTCCAGCATGACTTCTAGTTTGATCACTGATCCAGAAATCCTCCCTTTAGTCACAGCTTTTTTGTGCAGAAGGTTATTTGAGTCTCACCAACTAACTTGGTGGATGATTTGGCATTTGCACCTCAGAGGAAGTGAAACTGAATTTCACTCTTAGTGGTTCAAGGTGTGGTTGTGGGAACTTTCCATGTTTTCAACAAATAATGCAGACCCTGTGTCCAGAAAGTACATTTGTCACAAGTTGGATATTGGTCATAGAAAACAGATTAACCCTTGAGGTCTTTTTTCAAAATAAACCACTTCCACCAAAACCACAATAACACATCAAAGATTGAATTTATGGTAACTTCATAGCATTTCAGAAACAAGACTTGTAGGCTGATGACAGTAATCTAGACCTTGGACATGATTCAGTGGTAGGCATAATAGAAAATACAAAAACATAGAGATTTCCATTAAGATAAACATTTTTTTTAAGAGTTAGCCATGGAGTATATCATGCTTTAGGGGCTGTGTTGCAGCAAGTTTGACTCTAATAATTTGTGAATAACAGATTTTAAATACAAGGAAATTCTAGATGCAAACATCAGAGTAGCCGTAAAAAGGTTGGTGGCTTCTACAAGAGCATAATGCCTTTATATCCACAAAAGGTGAGAATTCTGTGAATAGACTGAATCTCACTGTGTGGGAAACTAAGCCGGAAGAAGGGACAAAAAAAGCAACAAACCATCCAAATGTTTCTCCAGAAGTCTGGATGCTTTTTTCCCCTCTTGTGTTTCTCGAATGCATGAAAGTGCATTGCTAAATAAAGCACACAGCTGATCTGTGAACTGTCACTGTTTTGACTGTTACCATGGAAGTTTGCTTTCATGTTAACAGTCTTGAGCTGGATGCCATCGCTGCAGTCTGTATTTCTTGTCATAGTTTTGAAAATGTTTGGATGCTTTCCACAGACTTAATTCCCACAGAATAAAAATGCTCACATTGGGGTGGCTGTAGCTCAGGTGGCAGAGCAGGTCAGCCATTAATCAGAAGGTCGATGGTTCGATCCCAGGCTGCCTCCTGGCTGCATGCCAAATATCCTTGGGCAAGATACTAACCCCATGTTTGCCTACTGGTGGTGGTCAGAGGGCCCGGTGGTGCCAGTGTCCAGCAGCCTCGCCTCTGTCAGTGTGCCCCAGGGCAGCTGTGGCTACAATGTAGCTTGCCATTGCCAGTGTGTGAATGACTGAATGCAGTGTAAAGCGCTATACAAATGCAGGCCATTTACCATTATTTTATATATATGCTTTTGAGTGACAGTGATGTACCCACCACCTCACCACAGGAGCATCCCAGGTCGTCTTCAGGGTTTAGGTTGACCAGTGGACACTGAGTGGGCTCACTTTGTTCAGCAGGGTGCACCGGTGTGTAGTAGGGCTGCCGTAAGACGTGATTCATGCTGCCGTGGGTTCCATTATTGCTGGAAGGAGAAACCTCGAGGATATCTGCATTAAATAAACATGAATTTATTTTTGTGCCCTTGATTTCGGCTGTTTGTTCAGTACCAGATTTGTGCAATTAGTCAGTCTGTTCTCATTCTCAGGGCAACAAATATTCACTTCTCAACAAAGCTGCTCTCACGTCATATTACACACAAGGCCACATGTTTTATTTCAACACGTATTGCTTAATCAATGGTGCTGTGAAGTGGTGTGGTTTAACCCGAACCACAATCTTTTCCTACCCCTAATAATTTTAAAGGGATAAACCTCACCTGTCTGTGAAAAGTGACATTAGAAAACACACTGAAGCATGGAGCACAACACACTCCTGACTGGGACTACTGGAACTGATATTGTTACCACCTGTTCAACATCCAAACACAGACTTCCAAAATGATCCTGTATCTCAGAAGCCAATATGCCTGTGGCCAAAGGATCAGTGTCTGCCATGTAACAGTTAAATTACAACCACCAGCATTTAGCTGTTGTGGTACTGGATGTTAACTGGCACTAATTAACAACTCTTGACTTAATTGATGCTTTTAAAGGTTTTATATGGGAGACTTTGAGTATTACCAGAGCAGCAGACTTGTTATCATTCAAATTCCTGTTGAATTACCATCATCATTATCTTTATTTCTATCTTTAATTATAGGATTTAAACTTCTTCTTTCCAGGTGTGTTTATTGTTATCTACAGTTTCTTACAGTAATAAAAAATCACCAGAGAAACTAATACACAAAAAAACATAATACTGTGCATTAACTGTGCTATATCAGCTAAATTTTAGAAATCACAGCCCTGGATTTTGGAGGCATAAACTTCACATTCCTGTAAGATGTACTGTAGTTCCAAATGAATTAATGAATAACAGCATGCTGAACAAGGTCCCAGTCTGCATGATATTTTGTTTCCTCCACATTCAGGTTGGGGAATGGGTCCTGACTGTCGTCTACGTGTATGGACTGAATGACAATTTAGAGTACCCGGCCTTCTTGGAGTCCCTGGGTGGGGAGTTTGATGGTGCTCCACCTGGGGACTCTGTCCTCCCACTGGGAGACTTCAATGCTCATGTGGGCTCTGATAGTGAGACCTGCAGGGATGTGATTGGGAACCATCTAGATGTAAACCTGAGCAGTGTTCTGCTACTGGACTTCTGTGCAAACCACAGTTTGTCCATAACAAACACCATGTTCAAACATAAGGGTATTCATAAGTGCACGTGGCACCAGGACACCCTAGGCTGCAGGTCAATGATCGAGTTTGTAATTGTATCAACAGATCTGTGGCCATTGATGATGCTCGGGTGAAGAGAGGGGCTGAGCTGTCAACTGATTACAACATGTTGGATCAGGTGGTGGGGGATGACAGATCTGCCGCATCTAAAAGTACGGTGAGTCAAAGTGAGGGTGCGCTGGGAACGTCTGGCAGAGGCCCTGGTCCACAAGATCTTTAACTCACACCTACTAGGCTTGGCTAGCCCAGGATTTTGGAAGCAGTGAATAGGTACGGAAAGCCCAAGTGGAACACGGCTTGAGCAGTGGCTGAAGCAGGCCATGGAAAAAGACTTTCAGACTGCTTCGAAGAGATTCTGGTAAACCATCAGGCAACTCAGAAGGGGAAAGCGGTGCTCTACGTTCACTGTGTATAGTGCGGGTGGAGCGCTGTTGATTTAGATTGAGAACATTGTCGGGCGTTAGAAGGAATACTTCAAGGACCTCCTAATCCCACTGGGACGTCTTCCATGGTGGAAGCAGTCTGGAAGAGTTTCTGCTTCCAGAGTCTGGAAACAAGCAAGACGACTCGTGAGGTCACTGAGGCAGTTAAACAACTCATTGGTGGCAGAGCTGCTGGGGTGGATGAGGTTCACCCTGAGTTGCTGAAGGCTCTGGATGTTGTAGGGCTGTCTTATGTGACTCGCCTCTACAATGTTGCATGGAAATCAGCAGCGGTACCTTTTGAGTGGCAGGGTGTGCTCCAACTATAGGGGGATCACACTCCTTAGCCTCCCCGGGAAAGTCTATGCCAGACTGCTGGAAAGGTGGAAAGGAGAGTCCATCCATTAGCTGAACCTCGGAAAGAACAATGCGGTTTTCGTCCCAGTCACAGAACACTGGACCAGCCACTCTTATATATATCATTATATAGATTATATATAGATTATTATATAGAGAGTACTATAACATTTTGTAGCACTGCAACAGCACCAGACCAACCACAAAAAAGATGATCGATTAACTAAAGATTCTGTGTACAAAAATGGTTTGTCTCAAATTGATTTCAGCTGATTTTACTCTTTGAAAAATCAGCTGAAACCGTTTTTCTTTTCAACTATTTATGGTTTTGCCACAGCCCAGATTGCTCTTATTTATTTATTTTTATTATTATTTATATGCAGTTATTATGAGTGTCTTATGTTCAGCAGATTGTGAGTGGATATGATCGAGTAGTGTACAGTGGTGGTAATTTGCAGGGGGGAAAAATACTCACCACACATTAGATTGTAAAGTTCAGTATTGGAGAAGGGGTCAATCTCTTTTTCGTTCTGAAACTTGGGGCCATAACTGATAAACATGGCCTACAATAGACATTAAGAAAGAAGTGAGTGCTGTTATTGGGAAAATGGCCAATGTGTTTCCAATTTAGAAACACAGAACAGAGTAATTGTCAGTGCTTACATGCATGCTCTCAAAGTCATTGTCATAGCCGTGGTTACCACCAGAGCAGAACGTGAGAGACCCTGGATCCCTATGAGGAAAGAGATGAGTTTGCCAGTTTTAATTAAATCAATCTTATGAGTTTCTGAATATATACTTAAACGATTACTGAGCACCATGAAGCGATAAGGGCAAAATTACACCCCACTAGAGTTTAGCTCAAGTGCCAGGATGTGATTATGCCTTGAAGCAGTGTACCATAAACCTTTACAGAGTATGACTTCATGTCCAGTAAATGGGGAAAAGCGTTCACACCCTTCTGGAAGAAATTGAACTTAAGGTTTTCGGAGGTAAACAGTATGTGTTTAACACACTATAAAAGTCTGAAACCCAATGACTTTGTGTGTGGCTAACATTATGAATCACTGCACTGTGCTCTAAAACACATGGCTACAACTGTAACAGAGAATGTCTAAAACTGCAGCACCATAAATACCTCTCAAACAGCCATTTAGTGTCAACCAGGATGCTGACATCTTCAATGCGACGACTGTTGGCAAAGTGAAGGCGCTTTGGTAGGTTAGCCTTCAGGTATGGCTTGATTTTTTGGTCTGGTTTCTTACACTGAAATCATGAATGACACTCATTTGTAATCCAATACTGGAACATTTTTGCTGCACATCTAGTTGTGTTTATATGTTGTAATTGCCAATATGTTACACTATTTTTCCTTTTAAATGCCCCTATTTTTCATGTAAAACTAACCCTTACTCTCAAGAATAAAGAATTTGATGACATACAGAGGGGGAAATCTCCTGATCCCCTGCTGAATTTGTAAATTTTCTCACTTAAAAGAAAAGATTTTTAATGGTAGTTTCGTTTTAATGGAGAGTGACAGAATATCAGAACAGTCCGTTAAAAAAACACACAAAAAACAATAAAGAAATGACATAAAAATTATAACATGATTTGTTCGCCACTGAGTGAAATAAGTATTGGCTTGCCTATAACCCAGCCAGAATTCTGGCTCCCACTAATTAGCTGTGCCAATCACTTACAGGTACTTCTACTCTCAACTTGTTATATGTTTAGAGCACATTTGTCCAGGAAATTAGTTTCTTCCTTTCCAACATCTCCACCAACTTGGGCAGAACCAAAGATATGTCAAAGGGACAAGACTGTCAGCCTGCACAAGAATGGAATAAATGGGCTCTAAGACCATTAAGAAAAAGTTTGGTGAGAACGTAACAACAGTTGGTGTTGAGTTTTAAGAAATGGAAGAAATATAAAATGGCCATCAACGGATGGTGTCATGTACCGTAAAACCTTGACCATGAACCTCTTTCTGTCAGCCAGAACACTGAAGATGGGTCGTAGATGGGTGTCCCAACATGACAGCGACCCAAAACAACAATACAACCAAGGTAACAAAGAAGTGGCTCAAGAAAAAGCTTGTGTTGTTTTCCGGATTTTTGGTTGACATTCTGCCTCTCCAGTAAAATAAAACTACCATAAAAAGACGGTCCACTTCTTTGAAAGTGAAGAAACTTACAAATTCAGCAGGGGATTAAATCGTTGTTTTCCTCACTGTACATTCTGGTAAGAAATAAAAAAAAAATACTCACAGTCATATTAGCAACAAGTCCAGCAGAGTCCCCTTTTGAAAGGGAAACATTTGTGTCATTGCAGAAAGTTCAAAGCCAAGGCATAGCAATTAAATCGTGTTTCATTTAAAATGTAAATTTAAATTGCATTTTGAAGGAATTTTGTACATATGTTTGTTAGTGATATATCACAAATAGCTTTGTAATCGACAGATTTGTGGTTCTTTTCCAGCATTGTGTCCCAACATAACTAAAGAGTCTTAGAGAGACACAATTCATCTGTGCAGAAGTGGAAAAATATTCTATGGTTCTTTATCCATTTGGCATTGTTGCCTCTTTGTCTGTCTTTTAGTAAAGCTCTGAGAGCGTCTACATCTACAATGATGTGGAGTGCATTTTCAATAAAAACCAAAAATCAAGTTATCGCAATCTCCCAAATTTAAGAACTAAAAACAAGCATTTTATCAAGAGTAAATCAGATATGTTGGGTCAGTTATGGACAGGTGAAACTGATAGGCATCCAAGCCTTTTCTGCTTGATGCATCATGCAGTCTTTTGACTGTCTCATGCCTTACTGCCTCTGAAACAGCCACGGCCTGATGACAACATCAGGGCATGATGTGGCTGAAACCAATGAACATTCAAGTACGACCAGGTTCAAACACAAACACATTGAGACCTAGGTAATCTCGTAGATTTCACATGCTTTAGGAACCATATATTTCCTCACAAGCTCAAAAAGCTTGTGAAACCTATCATCAACGACTCACCCCAACTCTTCATTCTTTGTGTGATTAAAAGACAAGCAGCAGACTAATGCACTTTGTTCCTTTGCATTTACTTACACAGTGCGTCTTTGTCCTTGGCTCTGATGCGTCCAATGGGACCCTCAGTTACCACATACATGCTGGTATCGCCCACGAGTTCCTGCAGTGCTTCCTTTCTTTCACAGCTTGTTTCCTCCATACCTGCAGCAGCATTCAGCTGTTACGTTACACCCTTAATTTCTTCAGTGGAACTAAAGACAAAACTAAACTGGAATGCTTTATTCCTTATGTGGAATACTCATGAACCATTATGATCCAGTTCTAGATGATGGTAGTGTTACTGGATTATGAATGTCCAATTGCTGGAACGTGTCTTTGTTTCAACATGTATTTTATTTCTTATGTAGTAGTGAGCATTCAAGTGAGAACCTGTATTGCTCATGCCTCTAACAGAATAAAAAAGGCTAAATGACCTGGAGCTGTCAGCTAATGTGTTTGGACAAAGATAAAGTAAGATCAAAATGAATGATGCCTTCTTATTTCCCAGTACTGTTTTTAATGCTCTGGTCTTTGTAGCCATGACTCTGAATCATGTTGGACTTTCCCCAAAATAAAATTTGTTCAAATCATTAAAATTTTATGAGGCAAGGCCAACGATTGCTGGCATGGTAAAAAAACAAACAAAAAAAAGTAGGAGCACATGCAAACTTTTCTATAGAGATGATTTCTTTGAACACATGTGACAGATGTGTTTTCAGAGCCACGTTACTCTGAGTGGTTTGTTACCATGATCAGCCACAATAACGATGTTGAGACAGCGGTGCAGATTAATTTGCTTCAGTCCATTCATCAGCTGACCAATGATCTTATCCACACCCTGGAGTGATGCAATAATCTGGAGAAAGAAAATTAAATGTTTAAATAAATATGACGCAAATAATGTTGTTGTACTTTAACCCTGTCATGCATGAATTATGACAACCTCAATCAGGATTTATATTTATCTTTAGGAATGAAAACATGAATAAAAATAAGAAAAAAATCCTGATTGAGGTTGTCATAGTTCATGCATGACAGGGTTATATAACAATAGTTACAATGAAACACGTCATACAGCTATAGTAACGTTAAACGGCCAGTGTGTGGCAGGATATGGAGTGACACATCAGTGTCTAATGTAGTGGTTTATGTGCAAGTATATCATCAACACTGACACAAATACAGCAAAAGCCTTCGAATAGCTGTCCACCGTAGTACCACTATGCATGAAAGGGTTAAATTACTGAAAACAAATTGATACCAGAATCAAAGAAGCGTATCCATTTTTATTTTGCAAAATATGCAAATGGATTTGTATTCTTTTGCAACTAAGCTTGGGTCTTACAGTAAATTATTCTAGGGGTCTACGGGGATCTAATTTGGTCGTCCATGTATGTAAAATGTCACTCGGACAGGTAATAAAGAGCATGACACATGACAAAAGAATACCTGGAGGCTTCCAAGACACGTGGTTTGAATATGGTTAATTATTATTCTCCATAAACTGGCTTTGCAAGGTCTACAGATCCAGACCTTTAGCATTTTCTTTTGACTGAGCAATGATGAACTTAATTAGAAAAACGTTATTCAAATCTTGGCCATTGATGTGTTTTCCTCTTTTCTATTTTAACCAGTCCTTCCAAGAGGAACTGTATAAAGTCTCTAATATGTCCCTGTTGTTCGTCCTTTTCTTCTCTAATTATTCATTTATGTGTATGTGTAGTTTAACAACGCGAGAGCTGAAAGATAGGGCATGAGTATTGTCTACTGTTTCTTTCCTTTTTACCCCTAACCTATAATGAGTGAAATTATGAATCACTTCTTCACACGTGAGCCTTTTCAGGCATTTCCCCTTTCAGTGAGTCACTCAACTGATTCTTTAATTACCCTGCAAACTGTGTTCAAAATAAAGGTCACAGAGGTGTCAGATGGCGCAGAGCAGATGTCTAGTTGTTTGGATGAGGCCAAGACTTCTACCAAATATTGTCTGGTTACTTTTAATTACTTTCAATGAATTTCAATGCAAATTTCTGGAAATGTATTTTTCTAAAATAAATGCTGTAAAGATTCCATTTTAAAACCCGCATGTTGGTATTACTTTGTCATGAAACGAACAACGTCCACATCTAAAGATTACAAGTATTTGAAATGAAATTCAGCTGAACTCTGCTGAGAGTTATCTCCAGACCCCTTATGCAATATGCTTTTTTCATAATTTCCTGCATGGCTAAATCCTATGACAGTCAGAGCTGATTCACTAAATCCGTATTTTTTTGATGCTATTGTCATCAGTTGTCTATCTTTGCTGGTTTGTTTTGTTTCATGAACCAAAAGGGCAGAGCAGCTTTTCAACCATTTCAGGGAGCTTTCCCTTCGTCTCTTTCTTATCTAAATGAGTCGAGTGACCTTACCCCTCCACTCACAGGACCATAACTGTGTCCAGATTTATCCGGCTCCTCCAGATATAGTGTAAAGAAATCCGGCCTGGAGGGAAAGAGTTGTTTTACTTAGGATTGAGTCAAAACAAACATAGTTCACATTTATCTTTTTTATCTTCCTTTTATGAAGTCTTTGTTTTGAATCCAAAAATAACCAACCTTTCATTAGCCGGCAGCTGCAGCCACTTAAGCACAGTGAATACTCTTTCTTCAAATGGCACTGTACTAAAACAATGAAGAATAAATAGAAAGTAGAAGGTCAGCGTAAAAATAGTGAATAAGCTTGATATCACTGATGCACAATTTAGAAAAACATGCCCATATCACTGTGGTAAAGCTGACTATCCGAGTTTCCAAATATCCGAATTTCATGAATGTGCTTACAACATTACCAGTGCACTTTAGCACTTTTGAAACTAGGCATGTGCATGTCTGCATCATCAGTGCATTGACTGCATTGACGCTGGTGGCAGTAATATGTAAGAGATTTCATTAGGCAGATACTGTGGTTTGCTTCCCATTGGTATGTTGGTTTCATTAAGTGTTGTTTTTACTCACGCTTTAGTACGTGCTTGGTTAGGTCTTGGTTAAAAATACACCTCTTTGCAACAGTAACTCTGTTAGGTTTTGTATTGTGATTGTCATTTATGCTTAGAAATATTTAACCATATATGCTTAGAGGTGTATAATCGATTGTGTAGTGATAGGAGGTTTGATCCTTAATAGTCTACAACAGCATTGTGTGCATTCCAGAGTGTTCTGGTTTTCACACCCACACTCTGGGAGCATGGGAGAGGTCGTACCTTGTTTTATTGTTCTATGGTAGGATAAACTGTTTTAGTCTAAGTACCTTTTGTTTAGATGGACGGCTCTGGGGAGTCTTCCTGGGGTCACAGTTTGACCCCCCACACACAGATACACACAGATACACACACACACACACACACACACACACACACACACACACACACACACACACACACACACACAAGGTATTCTTTGTTCACATGCATACCTATGTAAGATGTCATATGTTAATGAACCTATGCATATTCATGTAACCACAATAAAAGAGCAGTGTTACGGGAGAGCGGACGAGAGCAACTGGGGTCAAGCAAAGGAACGGCGTTTGTTCGGTTCTCTCCCGTGCACGTGAAACATAGAGAACTTGCCTACTCGTGTCTTGCTTGCTGTGTAATTAAATTGTCTTCAACGTTCCAGCGAATAGGTTCAAGCTACTAACCTATCAAACTCTCTTATTGAAAAATTATTTATTGGGAATGCCTTCTTACTAAGGCTGTAATGCATTATTGAGATGAAGCATAAGAGGTTTGAATCAAACAGTCAAAGACGGTTACAACCTGGCCTGAAAATGCACTTTCCAAACTGCAGGACTGCTTTACACAGACAGACTGGGACATATTTGAACACCAGGAGCTGGAGGAACATTCAGCTTTTTCCAAACCAGAAACCCTGGATGACCAGCGAGGTCTGCACACTCCTCAAAGCCCGTGCTGCCGCCTTCAGGTCACGCGACAGAGCTCTGTACAGGGCTGCAAAGGTGAATTAAAAAAGCCAAGACAGACCATAAAAGGAGCATAGAGTCCCACCTATCCAGCAACAACACACGGGAGGTGTGGCAGGGCATACAAGACATCATAAACTACAGAGGCTGAGCTGTGAAAACAGAAAACCTGACTGCACCACTGGTGGAGGAGATAAATTGCTTCAAGGCCCACTTTGAAACACCACAACAGCAGCCCTCATCTGTTTCAGCCCTGCTCCCATCCTCATCCTCACCTGGTTCTGCACCACTCACTGTAACTGAACACGATGTCAGACGTGTGTTCCTAGCAGTGAACCCCAGGAAGGCTGCCAGTCCAGACGGAGTACCTGGCAAGGTGATAAAAGCATGTGCCCACCAGCTCACCCTCATCTTCACCAGAATCTTCAATCTCTCACTGGATCAAGCAGCCATCCAATCCTGTCCAAAATCAGCCACAATCTCCCATCACCAGCCTGAACGATTACCACCCTGTTGCGCTCACTCTGGTAATCATGATATGCTTCGAGAGACCATCAAGGACTACCTTCTCCCAAACCTCACCCTAAAGCCGCAAACAGATCCACAGTAGACGCCGTCGCCATAGTCTTCCATCTGTGCTGAGCAACCTGTAGCAGCAGCAAAGCTATGTCCAAACGCCTTTTGTAGACTCCAGCTCAGCCTTCAATACAATCATCCCGGACATCCTCATCACCAAACTG
The DNA here is from genome assembly GCF_013358895.1 of Oreochromis aureus. Classification (NCBI taxonomy): domain Eukaryota; kingdom Metazoa; phylum Chordata; class Actinopteri; order Cichliformes; family Cichlidae; genus Oreochromis; species Oreochromis aureus. The sequence continues at coordinate 38,188,296 of NC_052962.1, forward strand.
GTCACTCTTGGCCTCCCTCCTCTCACATGTGCCTGGATAAAGGACTTTCTCACCAACCGACCCCCATCTCTCCTCCACTCACATGTTGAGCACCAGCTCCCCACAGGGCCGTGTGCTGAGCCCTCTCCTGTATTCTCTCTACACACACAACTGTAGTTCCACCCACAATCATCTCATCATCAAGTTTGCTGATGACACCACGGTAGTCGGACTCATCTCAAAGGGAGACGAGGCAGACTACAGAGAGGAAGTCCTGAAGCTGGCAGCCTGGTGTTCAGAGAACAGCCTGGCACTGAACACTAAGAAAACCAAAGATCATTGTCGACTTCAGGAGGCACAGCACTGACTGACACCAACCTGCTGCTGACCTTCTACTACTCGTCCATTGTCCATTGACTGATGCACCTGTAGCGCTTCCCTGAGGGAAGCAGGTTGAACAGGTCAAACCCAGGGTGGGAGCTGTCCTTGATGAGGCAGCGGGAGGACTGAGTTGAAAAATGTAATCTAAAAATCCGTCACAACAATAATCGAGCCAACATGAAAAGCATTGATGGGCGTTGGGAGCGCACTCTTTGGTCTAAGGGCAACAAGGTAAATTTGATAGGCTCAGGTGTGTTTCAGGTTTTTGTGTAAACTTGGCCAGGACTACCACACCGAATGCATAATACTAATGGTGGGGAATGGTGGTTGGTGTGTGAACCACCATTACTGATGTACTGATGCATAACAATGATCACACAAAGATTTCTAAAGAAGTACAAATGAAAAGCATGACATGGCACAGTTACGTCACCTACCCATTCAACCTTTTTGAAACACGAAGGTACATGAATTGAGATTTATTGCTGAGAACATGCAGTATGTGAGGATCAAGTAGATGAGTGAGCTAGAAGCGGTGATAAAAAGGCTTCAATCTGGAGACAATAGTCATCCAGAGTGTGGAAAATAGCGGGCAAACATTTCACATGTGATGTTTAATTTAGAGCCTGGGCCAATCAGCTCCAACGCCATCTGTTCTCTGTAACCAAAGTCTCCCAGCCAACCATCCCATACAGTGATAAAGTACAGCATGAGATTCTGTTATTGAGTGTTTATGACAATAATTACTTTGATAAGAGCGCATGCAACTTATTGAAACATTTCCAACACACCGCACATTTATTGACATTGCTTCATGGACTCCAGTATTTGATTTGGCTCAAAGATCAACTCCAAGGGTTAAATAATCAGACTAAATAAAAGCCCAATTATAAATTCACAGTTAAATTACTGTAAAATAGCGAGTGTTACCAGCGTAAGGCTGCTGTTTTCCATGGCTTTTAAATGATGAAATATGATTTAGCTCTGATATGGTGTGAACACAAGAGATTTAATCACACTGTAAGATGAGTTACTGCTACTGTCACGGTCCTGAGCCTGCCGACTCAGTGTTTTGTGTTTCCTTATGCTTTTGTTCATTCCGAGTATGTATTCTGTTGTGATTTGTTAGGTTTCTGTTCTTTGCCTGCCTGCCCCCACTTCTCTGTGTTCCCTCTGTCTGTCTATGGTGTCACACTGTCTGCTTGTGTATCTGTCTGTTTAGTTCAGTGTCTGGTCTGGTTCTGTGTCTGAGTTTCCTGTTTTATTGTGAAGGTCTCTGTCTGATGTGAGTGTGTTCTATTTACGTTTCCCCTGTCCCGTCAGCTGTTTCTCATCCCCTGATTACTGGTGTGTGTATTTAAACACTGTGTGTTCTCCTGCCTGTTGCCGGTTCGTCTGTGTTCCACGGTGTCCTGTTCCTCGTCTGCGTCTCTCTGCCTCTCATCCCTTTTGGTATCTTCTCAGGTTTGTTATTTAGTTTTCCCAGTTTAGGTTTCTGTAGTTATTGTCCTCCCGCATTGCCTGTTTTGCCACCACTCCACTTTGTAAATAAACGTCACTAGCATTATCATCCACTGCTTGCATTTTGGGTCTTTTCTCCCTCCAACACCACACGGCTCGCCTCGGCAGCCGTGACAGCTACTATATTTTCACACAATTTAAATGTATTTTTTCAGTTGTTAATACTTAATTTGTTTAAGTCTTATACTCATTAACCTATGTAAGGTATAATTTTGCATTGGCTTTATATGCATAAGTTACTGCACAATCAAGGGGTGGCACATCGATTTTCCATGAAATGATCCATTGGGAGTCACAACAGCCCAATGAGGAGGCGAAAACAGCAAAGCGTTTGACCTTCAGAGGCTGGTTTTGGAGTAGTGGATGAAAAGTAGACTGGGAAGTTTTTACACAGCAAACTTTAAATATCTGTGTCTGAGAAGGCTGAAAAGTGGTTTTGTTAACAGCTCTCTGGGGGGATGCTAGGCTCTCATGCATCACAGTTTGGTTCTTAAATGTTGTTTTTTTTAACTAGAAATGGTGGTCTCACCCGTCATAAGGTATGTAGATGTCAGGAAAGCTGTCGGCGATTTTCACATCCGATCCGGGCCAGAAGAAAGTCCCAGACTTCAGTCCGTGGTACTTTGCTGTGTGCCAAATCTCCAAAAACAAACAAGACATATGAGCTTGACAGAAACAGCATCAACGCTGATTCTAAAGTTTCTTTTTTGCAACGTTTATAAGAGTTTTATATTATTGTTGTTGCAGTTACTTGCAGTACAGACAGTGTAACGTCTCTATTGACAAGACGCAATCTTTCTAAGTTGCTTCACTAACTGGCATTAAATGAATGTGCTCTGTGTCCTTTATCAGAAGCAGCATGTTAAAATGGAATCTTTATTGTCAAAAAAATCCTGCATTGACACTCTTAAACCAACAGAGCTATACAAGCTGCTTCCATATTACACAACTCTTGCATGCAGCAATGCAGAGCAGGAATGTAAAAGTGGCCAGGGACTTTTCCTTAGCTGAAACTCTCAAAAGCAACAAAAAAAACAACCCCAAAACAAAACAACCCAAAACCAAAAACTGTATTTTGGCATTTTTGTATTCAATTACACTGACAGAAATAACGTTTCACTTTTCAGCTTTTTTTTTAGATTTAACTTTTAAATGTAATTTGACCTAAGGTCACTCAGCTTGTGAGTGTAAATCAAACCTAACAAGACTCACAGGTTGTCCAAGGTACCAGTCGGGGTTATTTTTCTCTGGACTGGACAGAGAGAAGGTGGCATCAAACACCGGGTCATACATGGTATTGTCAATCAGACCATTTGACTCTGGGTAGAGACCCTGAGGGAGGAGGAAGAGGAAGAAAGAGAGGAGACAATTAATAATTCAGTTTAATTGAATACATTGATCCTCTATGAAACCATCCTGCAGAACACTCATGCATTCTTTCATTCATTATAGAGAGTAGTAATCCTTATGACTGGGTCAAGTGTCTTCATACCACAAGTATGTGCTTTGTATCCACCTTGAAAGGAAGCTTCTAGTGAGTGGGAGTCGGGATTCCCTTACGTGATTTCTAAGAAGCTGAACAGCTTGTTTTGAAAGGGAACTCCTTGTAGGAATGAGTTTCAGCAAGAACTGGGTGTGTATTATCATATGAGATATGGATCAGGCTCTGCGGTGTTGTTCACTGGCCTGACTTGGTTACTGCAGAAATCCCAGTGACCTTTATCTGAAAGGAAGAGATGAAAACGGGATATTCTGGAAACTCTAGTCATGCTTGCTATCTCTTGTAACTTTCTTCTCCTTAATCATCTTAATCATCTCAAGTATCATCTTCATAAATGCTTCTAAATTTCTAGTTTTATTACTCTTAGATGAACTGGCACTTAAGAAACTTGAACTTCGCATGTTTCTTAAACTACACACTATTCTGAGTCAGTACAAACCCTTTATTACTACAACAGAATACCTGCAAACAAGCCTGTTATCTTTTTTTACACTGTGACTGTTTTATTCATTTATTATGTTGAAGGTGTCACAAAGAGGCTTTTATTTTCCCAGCGCCAAGTCACCAAATAAGCCTGCATGGCAGACTTCCAAGACAAAAACCCACTGCTGAGCAAAAAGAACAAAGGCTTGTCTCAGTTTTGCCCCAAGATTTTTGTAAAAATGCTCTGTGGACTGACAAGACTAAAGTTCAACTTTTTGGAACACTTCAGTTCAGAAATGAAACATCATACCAACAGTAAAATGTGGTGGTGGCAAGGACCCAAATGCAGGACTTGTAGATGACTCAAACTCAAACAGCAGCTTTAGTGCTGAAACTCCACAACTTAGGGAATACAAAACTTAGGCATGAACTGAAACTCAAAATCACAGAGATGAGGATAGGCTAGGAAACACTGGACTCTGGGAGCCCAGACACAGCCAGGGAAACAGCAACGAGGTGACAAATAACAGAGGGAAACGAAGGACTTACATACATGTAAAGGATACCGAGCAGATGGGCAACAGGTGGGAACACAGCTGGAATATACAGACAGAAGAGGAAGCAAAACTGAACACAGGACGAGAGACAATCAAAAATAACAGGAAGTAACACACACACACTGGGACAGAGGAAAAACAGACATGAAGACAGAACACAGAGAACAGACAGACAGGTACATGACAGGGGACACAGCTGGGGAGACTGGATATAGAAAGGAAGCACAAGGGATGGTAACACTCAGAGAAACTAGGAATACAGAACATACGCAGCCCCCACCCCACCCCCACCCCGCATTATTACTAAGAAAATAACAAACTCAGAACCCAGACATCATTATCTTACACCTTCAAAAACACAAGCCCAGAACAAACCTCAAAACAACCATGACATTATGACCTCAAGCTGAAGCCAAAACACAGCAGCAAGTCCACCTCTGAAAGGCTTTGAAGTGCCCGAGTCACAGTTCTGACTTGAATCTGACAGACATGCTCTGGCAGGACTTCAAAAAGGCAGTTCATGCTTGAAAACCCTCCAATTTGGTTGAATTATAACAATTCTGCAAAGATGAATGGGCCAAAATTCCTCCACAGCTGTAAAGGAGTCACTGCCAGGTATCGTAAACGCTTGATTGCAGTTGTTGCTGCTAAGCGTGGCCCAACCCGTTACAAACTCTTTTCCACACAGGACCTTTAATAATAAACCTCTTTATTTAGAATCTGCATTTTGTGCTTACTTGTGTTGTCTGTCTAACAAACACAAAGATCAAGTACAAGAGATGTATCAGATTTCACTAGAGTGTGTGAGAAATTCTAACGTGGCAGTTAATGTATGCAGCAGTGTGAGTGCTGTGCGTCTGTACCGTAACAATGGAGTAGTGATTGGGAAAAGTCTTTGTCGGAAATGCAGACTGCATGAATGGAGCTGAAGTTCCACACTTTCCTGTGAATAAACAAGTTTGGAATGGTGCCAGATTAATTCCTCCACATGACTTCCTTGTAATATGACCAAGCGAGTCATTGCCCTGCCTGCAGGCTGAATAAATTCATTAAGCATAACGCTTCAACAGATGCAACCCTGAGCACACACTAATTTGTATTTGATAAGCAGGAAATTCAGTGGAAGAACCTGCGTTTGTGTGCAAGCATTTATTTATTTATCTATTTTGGTAAGATAACTGACTGTAAAGTCACCTGGACTTGTTTCATCTTGAAGTTTTGATTTCTTATGAATGATGATGCTAGCTTTCAATTTGTCACCCAACAGCCCCAAAGGCAGCCTAAAGGCAGGCAATTTATAGGCTCACATTTCTTACAATAAACAGACATGTAAGAGGTTTTGTTCATGTATGAGGGTAATCATGTTTCTTTAAAAAAATAAGGTTGACACTGACTGAGTTTATCCAGGACAGGGATGAGTGCACTCCATGTCTGCAGGTACTCCGCCCTCAGGCCATCCAAAGACACAAGGAGCAGTGGTTGCTTATAGCTGTGAGGAGAGAAAACAACCATCAAACGTAGCAGAAAGGCTGAATTATTAAATACTGACATAAACATACCAAGCTGGATAAAGATGGGCTGATTTATGAGTAGGAGTACTTTTGTGTGAAAGCTGCTGTTGTCCACCACAAATTACATGATATAACATATGCAAAGCTTTCTCTCATTTCACTCTGCTTACAGCCATACTGTCTATGCATACACCTGTATAGGTATGCTAGCTTGTGTTTCTTTTGTTACCTTGATACTCCACCCTATCATCCAAAGATGGTAGCTACTTTTACTTTTCTACATGCAATCTGCAATTATAAGAAATATCCAGGACTGATTTAATAAAATAAGAATAATTATAATAATAGAAAGGCTATGTTACGGTTGGCTGCAGCTGTTTGGTAGATCGAGGGAAGGTGTCATGATCCTGGGCCCTTTTGACTCAGCCTTTTGAGTTTTAGTTTATTTTTATGTTTAAGTCCTTTAGATTTTCTAAGTTCATTTCTATCATGCCCAGGTTGTTATTATAGTTCTTTGTTATTAGATTCCCCTTGTGTCTTCCTGACCCTGTGTTAAGTCTCCCTTGCCCTTTATGTTGCATCTCATTATGTTTCCTGTTTTATTTTGAAGAGGTCTTGTGTTCTTTGGTCAGCGTGTTTAGTTTCACTTTTCCCCTGTGACATCGTTATGTTCATTTGTTTTAGCTGTTTCCAATGTGTTGCCACTTTCCCTGATCACCTCCTGTGTGTATTTAGTCTGTGTGTTTTCAGTCATTCTTTGTCGCATCGTCTGTGTTGTTTCCATGCCATGTCTCCAGGATTATGAATTCACGCCCGGTTTCTATGTCCATGTCCATGTTCCAGGGTTTTGTTCACCCAGCTCACCCAGTTTAGGTTATGATAGTTTTGCCTTTGCCCTTTGTTTTGTATTCTAAGATCAGACTTTAATAAACAGCTTGTTTCAGTTAATATAAAGTTTTGCTTATTTTGCGTGTCTGCATTTGGGTTCTCTTCTTCACTGCACACAGTCTGCCTTTGCCAGACTGTTACAGAAGAAGGCATGCATGGAAACAGAGTTGCTCTTTTGTGCATGAAAGATCATTTCAATCAGTTTTTCAATCAATCTTCAGTTTATTGAATTTCCAAAGGAATTATGATATCTTTGGTATAAATTCTTACCCTGCTGGACACGTGGGGGTTGACAGATTGTCGCACGTATCTTCGACCCACTGTTTCTCTCCTGCAGCGAGACCATAATGTTTATGTCACCAGTGACATCTGATCTTTTGAATACACTTTGTAACATCTGTTATTTTTGCCATTTTTGCTGCCAGCTGTAAGTAGGGTACTAGAGATGTAATGAGAGTTTTAATGAGAATAAAATGCCCTGTAAATACAGCTAAAATGTTTTTGTTAGAGTTATATTTGTTCAGATAAATATCTGTGGGTTATGGTTTAAACTAGAATGCAATTATTTACAAGAAAAAGCTACAGAACTGTGTCAGCTTTAATGTACTGTATATACCCCTGCTTTCAAACTCTTAGACCACCACTCCAGTTAAGAGGTCCTTAAGATGAACCTTTCAAGTATACAGAGTGGTTTACCACTGCAAGAGCCACTCGTACCCTAAGAGGAAATTCTATCAATAAACCAGTTTTAGAAATCGCCTTCTCTCATCAATCTTCTCTGTTTATTCAAAGTAAGATCTACAAGTAGCTAAACAGGTCTCCTTAAACTGTTACTGGCTTTTACAGATCTTTCTTTTGTGTCTGCAGCCTCTGCGATGTTCCCGCAGCCTCACCTTGGCAGACGTGTTTGTAGTTGGTGCAGCAGTCTCCAGCAGAAAGACAGTCATCTGAACAGTGGCACTTGCTCTGCGTCAGCCTCTTCTCACCACAGCGCACCTTTGTGCATTCCCACTGCTCAGCTGAAGGAGACGGTCATGGAGTTAAGTACAGAAGTACACTCAGTTCAGCTGTTGAGCAGTGAAGGACGTGTAAGGAACAGCGCGGGGCTTTGAGTTAAACCTTCAACCTTTAAACACTGGTTTGTAGGTGATGTTTTCACTGATTTATTTTCCACATGTGAAAAACTAAAAAGAAAAACACAGTGAAGAAAAGTTCCACAGTGTAGCATTAGACATATCTTTGGTATCTTTGGCCACTGTTTTAGCACAATTCTACTCGATAAATCATCTCTCCATTTGCTTCCATGCACTTTGCTTTGCAAGCAGTTGGAAGCTCACTTATAATGTGAACAGGCTTCTGTGACTTAAATGTTTATTAAGTCCACAATGATGTGAAATGAAGGAACTGAGGTAAAGGTGGAATGCAAAGTGGCTTGCAGAGACAGCAATAACTATGGCTACATTCACACTGCAGGTCTTAATGCTCAATTCCGATTTTTTGATCAAATCCGATTTTTTTGTCTGCTTGTTCACACTACACATAAAATGCGACATCAAACGCTCTCCAGTGTGAACGCTCAAAGCGGCCCGCATGCGCAAAAGAAGATGTCACACACAACTCGCTCTGTTTAGACCCAGAGCAAACAATATTGTTTGACTGATGGCCCTTAATATAAAGACTTCGGACTTTATGTTTCCAGATTTTTGCTTTAAGTTATTTTGTTATTTACATAATAATGTAAATAACCTAATAATGATCCTTTTTGCTGTTTTAGAGGAGCGGTGCTTCAAAGGATAATCTGCAGATTTCTGTCAGAATCTGCAGAAAATACAGTAAAAATAAAATGTTCACATTTCTCCAACATTGTCTTCCCAACAGTTTCACCGGATGGTAGGAAATCGTTCGCGATGTCCTATCAGGCGCTTTTCCGGCGCTGATAATTGGCGTCTGTCTTGTGTCAGTGACGTAAAAGACGGATTTAATGCGACTTGACCGTTCACACAGCAGTCGCTTTCTAAAACATCGGATACGGGTCGCATAGGGGCGAAAAAATCGGATTTGATGTGCTTTCGCCTGCAGTGTGAACGTAGCCTATGAAAGAGCTTAAATAACATGCTACATGTTGCTGGCCAGCCTCACTCAGTTTACAATTGCTATGTCACAAACAAAGTCTCACTAGGAGCAGTGCAGATGTCATGGTAGTCAAAGCAGCAGCTGTTGGCGGCTACGCAGTTTTCATCACATCTGCAGCCAGGTTTCTCGTTGTCAAAAGGCTCATAACATCTATTCCTGCAGGATGTGTGGGGCGTGACTGTAACAGAGAGACAAAACCGGAGCGGAGAGTGCTGAGTTAGTCGATTAATGAAGATGAAAAGAAACATTTAAGGAAACAAAGAGAGCTGCAAAAACAAAAAAACTGATAAGCTGAACACAAACCTTTGTTGTTGTTTCCAACTTTATAAATGAGAAGATGTTATTTTCTTCTTCTTCATTCTAACAAATGGAACATGTTCAGGTCTTAAACTGGTGATTAAACATTGCAAAAACAACCAGGGGAAGGCTTTCCCATCATGGATTTCCTGTCATGGATTAGTCAGACATATACTGGGCTCAATGTACTGAACATTTTCTACCACAGTAAGGGAAAAACATCTGTCTACATATAAGATCGGTCCTGAGAGGAATGAGTCTGGATCTAGTAAGCACTTTGAAGTGCCTCAGCAGTGCTCATCTATACAGTCATCAAACAAATGAGCCCCAAATGAGCAGCTGAGACTGCATAACCCCAGGTGAAAATGAATGGGACAGCAGCCAGACAAATTCAGCCAAAGCCAATGAAACGTGGTCTCTTCTCAGGTTTACAGAAAATATGTGAAATAAACAAGATTTTCATGGAAATGTGTTTATGTTATGCTAACATGGCTGCGTCGCTGGCGATCACGCAGCACATCATTATATAGCAGCTAGCCCAACTTCAGTAACCCTACAAACGTCACAGCTGTTTAGTTTTCTGTCTTCATTTATGTTGGAAGTGATAGCAGAGCTGTACGTTTGAATGTTTCAGACATCTCTCAGTCAGAACATGCTATATCATGTTTAGGTGGAAGCTAGCAAGCTAACTTCCTGCTAACTTCTAACTCCATTAAATTTAATAAATCCTGTTTTCATGGATGCCTGGATGTTAAACGTAATTGTTACACCTGGTAAAGCAGCAACGCTGATCATTTTATTAAAGATGAAAGAATTTAGACAGTTTGTGACTCTCAGTGATGCCGCAGTGTTCGTTTGACTTTGGGACCTGAAGCTGACGGAGTTTAGGACCCAGATTACTCCACGAGGCTCCTGGCTACGGTAACCGTAATGCTCCGACAATCCATCAAGCAGTGTGGCTTCGTAGCTTACCAAAGTCATACTAACATCTTTGACAGATTTTTGAGCGCCGTGTAGCACATAAAATCGTTTCGACGTCAGTAAGCACAACCCGAATTTATACATAAGGCGCACTGTTGATGTTTGAGAAAATTAAAGGATTTTAAGTGCGCCTTACAGTGCGGAAAATATGGCAGGTATGTTTTCTTATAATTTCTTCAAGTATCTTCAGGAATCGTTCTCCAGGCTTCTTGAGGGATGCTGGCTGCCTTTTGTTCTGTCCTGTCAGGATGGTCGGGAGGCCCACGCACCACTCTTAGTGTTGCACTGTGTCTCTATTCTACTGAAGTATACTTTTACTGTTTGAGATCATTGTCATGGTGAAAAATAAAAATGATAGCAATCAGGCTCTTTCCAAATTGTACTACGTGGTGGATCAAGGGTGCAGTATGGTATCCATTTATAATTTCATTGATTTTGACCCCGACACCGCTGCAGCTCAGACCATGACGGCGCTTCCACCATGTTTTACAGATGGCTGTTCTCGTCTGGTCTCCAACATATGAACAACAAAGCAAAGGAATGTTTTGCCCTCATTGTTTACTCTGTTTTGCGTCTAGAGGAGGCAGCATCATGATGAATCAGAGTGCACCTGGTTCTGATACACATGTTAATTAAAGGGAAGAAAAAAACATTTCACATGAAATTTCAGACCAGACGATGCTACGTTTTCACAGCATAATGATGCCTATAAGCTGGTAGACAGTTCTTTGTTGGCACACCGTTCTGACCTTTAAATCTGGGACTACACAGGCAACACTTCTTCAAATCTTCCAGCACTACGATAAGTAATGTTTGCAAATATCACAGCTTTTTTCTTGACATTCAACTCCTTACATCAGGTGACTTTAAACCCCATTACATTGAGATGTCTTCCAAACATCAATTAACGTTAATAATCATCCAATGGTCCATGGACACGACCCACACATTTTAGTGGGGTGACTTATTTTTGATTAATCAGACCTTTCTCCAGTAAGTTAAGCTTTCCGTCTGTTCTTGTTTTTACTTGTCAGGCAGATTTTCTAAGAATCACATGAGAAATTGTTGATTTCCTGATCTTTTGAGTCAGTTTCTTCACATGCTGATGAGTATTAAAGCTTGAAAAGCTGAAACAGTGACATGTACCAGATTGGTCATCGATTTGGTCTATTCTTTTTCTTTAGACATTTATTTATTTTTTGCAAATCTTTTCCTTTTTTTCTGCATTTCTATGGGATTTGGAAATTGACATCATATGATTCATGTTAGATATACTCATATGTCACACTGTCAGCTGTACATTTTACTTGTGACACTAAATGTGATTTCTTTTAGACATCAACACAAAAATTCCCCACACAACACAAATAGAAATAGACCTAATGTCTACAGGAAGATTCAAATGAAACTATTTGAGTGTTTTGGCTGTGTTCTTTTATTTTAGCCATGCTGGGATACAGCAACACAGATATTCTGTTTTAAATGTAATAATTCCCACCAACTTTACATAAAAATAGAAATAAACTGAAGGTTTTTCACTATGAGCATGGCTTTAATACAAAACAACCACAGTCTTATGAACCTGTGTGGTTCATTTACCACTCGTGCATTGTTTGTTGTGAATTATGATGACTTTTAGAATACTAATGTGTCCTGCAGTGCTAATGAAATGCTGTGTATGTGTTTCCAGGCCCAGATCTGTAATGCTATGTTGGGTGGGCTGCTAGAAATATTAGGTTAGCATCTTTGGTTAGACAACACGTTACTGGTTTGAACTCCAAGAGACATTTCTGAGATTGTTTCTACAGGCTTAAAAGCAGCCTGCTTATTCAGGTATCTAACCAAAAACCATGCATAAACATAACTGTAGAACGGACCAAGCAGTTTGCAGCCTTTAAATCTTTTTTGTGGGTGAAAAAGAATATTAGCTGGATTCACCACTGGTGACATTTTCCAGCGACTGAGTCATTCGGAAAAAAAGTGTTACAGACTAAAACTCTGACCCTGAGGAAACAGCCTGCTGTTTTTTTATGAATCAGCACCTTCTCTGACAAAGGAACAGAACCGAGTGTAAGATACCGACTGAAATTAGTCATTGGGCTTCACCATTTCTGTCTGTAAAGCTTTCAGCATTATTTGCCCGCACAAGCATCTCAGACCAGAATGTTAGTTGACAGATGAACACTTCAGTTCATTGTTCATCTTCATTTCTAAAGCTTATTTGACCGTTAGAAGTACAATCAGGTGCCCTCTAAGATGCTGCTGTTATACTTTTAAGAGGGGGTAAAATAAGCACCACTGGTAAATCAGTTTAAGAGTGCCAAAGTTACCATTTTGTTTTTAATGGGTTGTGCACAGAGGAATTGATGTTATGTATTTGTATGAAATGAAAAATGTCAAAGTTGCTCGACCTTGTAATAAATGTTCACTTGATCTTTAAGTAATTGAGATTTATGGTAAAGACACAAAATAAGTCACCGCCAGCTCTTTAGTGGTAAAAATTAACTTTAAACAGGAAATCTTGTGAATCACTTCTGGTACAACTCAATCAGTTGTGAGGAACAGAAATGTCTTTTTTATCCACAGGAAAACATTTGTAGGAGGACACACTCCTTTTTGAATGACATTTTTAAAATAAGCGGAGGAAGTTAATTCGCTCTGACATGAGATGCTGATTTGACGCCTGACTCACTCTGACAATTCTAAATTAACCTAATTTCCGAGTCATCAGAATTAGGCTGCCCTGAGTCATGAAGATCAAGTCATATGGAAAAATAATGTAATTTATTAAGAAAGTTTTTGTTGTATATAAGTATTGGAAGTTTCTGAGCCTGCAGAGACATGTTTGCATGTTAACATTTTTGTGTGGGGGTGTTTGTGAATGTACCTTGGTTTTGACATCTCTGCAAATCCAGTCCGAGACCGAGTCCAAGACCAAGGATTAGAGTCACAATCGACACAGCCAAGACACCAATCTGTGAGAAAGAAATACAAACATAATGCGAACCTTGCAACAAATCCTTTCTTATGAAGTCAAACACAAACCAAAAGGACAGAAAGTTCAGGCTCTATCTGTGAGTGGAAGCACGTTCTACAGTTTGTTGTTGCCAAACGAGTTGTAAAATAAGGAACAAAGGGTTTAATGACAGCAACGAGGTCATGAGAGTGCAACAGAAACTTTTAAACCTGCAGTACACTGTGGTGTTTGTTATTAGCCTCTACTTACAAAATGCCACTGCTGTTTCTTCTTTATGACTGAAAAGTACCAGTTTATTTTATAGCTGCTCTTATCAGCTGTATTTATTTAGTGCCTTAGTGCAACAAGTTTATAACATTAAATTGAGGAGACGTGGCTTGAACAACTATGATTAGTGCAATTTTACAGACTATGGCTTCTGGACTGATTGTTGAAATAATTACTATCAATCAGACTTGTATTCACTGTTTCTAATATCAGTAGAACCACACTGACTTTACACAGGGGTGCTTATCATGAGGTGAACAGCTGGATCTCGTAATTGCCCATTCAAAACTTTCCCAGACGATATGTGTGCGCAAACTTAAATGTCTGGAAATTGCTGTAATCTTTTACGACAAACATGCATGATAGGAACAGCTGTTTGTTATTGTTCAGTTACTCACGTATGAAGTTGTGACAGGTTTTTGGGTAGATGCCTGTTTAATGCAAGCTTTGGAAATGTTCAAATGTTGACGTAGAGCAGAGCAGAGAGGCTGATCGGAGGCCTGCTCACTGTTGTTATTCCATCCATTGGTAAGAATTCAGTATCATAAACTTTCATTTACATTTTGAGTAAAAATGAAACAAAGGCCTTCAATGTGTCTCATTACATTCCCCAATTATCACTTAATTAAAACAAAAATCAGTACTCACTATGATCTTCTTCTTGTTTCTCTTTGCTTCGCTTATCCAATCCATGGCTGCTGGAATATGTCTCTTACTGCACAGAGACGGGCAGACGTCCGGCAGACAGACAAAAAGAGACGCATGTTACTTTATGCGGATAAAAGAAAGATATCTCTGCAGTGACCTCTGGACCAAGTACGAGAACTGGGCAAGCAAATGATTGTCAGAATGAAAGATAACCCCATGTTCATGTGTTTTCCCTTTGTCGAGCCACAGCTGCTCCTTTGCTCACATTTTAACTTCAAAAACTTATTGGAGTGCATGTGAGATAAAAAGATAAAGCCACGGAGTAAAGATCAGAGTCTGGATGCAAACTTTCAGTGTCAGACCTTTTGATTTCTCTTGTTATCAATAAATGATTCAATTCAATTCAATTCAATTCAATTTTATTTATATAGCGCCAAATCACAACAAAAGTCGCCTCAAGGCGCTTTATATTGTACAGTAGATAGCACAATAATAAATACAGAGAAAAACTCAACAATCATATGACCCCCTATGAGCAAGCACTTTGGCGACAGTGGGAAGGAAAACTCCCTTTAACAGGAAGAAACCTCCGGCAGAACCAGGCTCAGGGAGGGGCGGGGCCATCTGCTGTGATTGGTTGGGGTGAGAGAAGGAAGATAGGATAAAGACATGCTGTGGAAGAGAGACAGAGATTAATAACAGATATGATTCGATGCAGAGAGGTCTATTAGCACATAGTGAGTGAGAAAGGTGACTGGAAGGGAAAACTCAATGCATCATGGGAATCCCCGGCAGCCTACGTCTATAGCAGCATAACTAAGGGAGGATTCAGGGTCACCTGGTCCAGCCCTAACTATATGCTTTAGCTAAAAGGAAAGTTTTAAGCCTAATCTTGAAAGTAGAGATAGTGTCTGTCTCCCGAATCCAAACTGGAAGTTGGTTCCACAGAAGAGGGGCCTGAAAACTGAAGGCTCTGCCTCCCATTCTACTTTTAAATACTCTAGGAACAACAAGTAGGCCTGCAGAGTGAGAGCGAAGTGCTCTAATAGGGTGATATGGTACTACAAGGTCATTAAGATAAGATGGGGCCTGATTATTTAAGACCTTGTATGTGAGGAGCAGGATTTTGAATTCAATTCTGGATTTAACAGGAAGCCAATGAAGGGAAGCCAAAACAGGAGAAATCTGCTCTCTTTTCTAGTCCCTGTCAGGACTCTTGCTGCAGCATTTTGGATCAGCTGAAGGCTTTTCAGCGAGTTTTAGGACATCCTGATAATAAAGAATTACAGTAGTCCAGCCTGGAAGTAATAAATGCATGAACTAGTTTTTCAGCATCACTCTGAGACAGGATATTTCTAATTTTAGAGATGTTGCGCAAATGGAAGAAAGCAGTCTTACATATTTGTTTAATATGTGCGTTGAAGGACATGTCCTGGTCAAAAATGACTCCAAGGTTCCTCACAGCATTACTGGAGGCCAAGGTAATGCCATCCAGAGTAAGAATCTGCTTAGATACCATATTTCTAAGATTTTCAGGGCCGAGTACAATAACCTCAGTTTTATCTGAATTAAGAAGCAGAAAGTTTATAACAGCTTGAAACAATATATTGGTTTATTTGACATGTATCAAAATGAATTACTACTTTTACAACTAGAGCTGTTAATGGACTTTTAAAGACGTTTGTAGTGATGCGAAATGCTGACTCACATTTCGCCGACAGTTTTATCAAAGCTGTCGGGAAGACACTGATTGGTGTGTGTCACTAAAAAACTGTGGCAAAGCTTCACTTGATAAGGTCTTATTATAGTTTGAACTAATGAAAGAGACCTTTGAACTAGGCTGGTTTTTTTAACTGGCAGTGTGATAAAGTAACGGTATAACTATTGCCACCTTGGAGGGCCCAAGTGCAGACATGGAAGGAGATGGAACTGAGTTTAAACAAAAAGCGAGCCGTTTATTATGGCTGAAAAACACATGAATACAAAATAAAACTAAAAGTAAATGGAGCGTAAACTAAACTAAAACCCCAAATTGAAAAACTAGACTATGATAACTGTGACAAAAAGGACATGAACATGAAATATGAGCGTGACCCGAGCTTGACATGACATGGTGGGAGGCAAAAAGACGACCTGACAAAGACTGAATGAAAACACACAGACTTAATACACACAGGAGGTGATCAGGGGGAGTGGAAAGACAGGGAGAAACAGCTGACTCAAATAATCATGACGACACAGGGAAAAGTAAAACTAAGCACAATGAAAGTAGACACAAGGCTTTCAAAATAAAACAGGAAACATGGAAAGACATGAACTGGGACAAGCAAGCTTGACACAAGCAGTGTTGGGGAGTAATGGAGTACATGTACTGCCGTTATGTATTTAAAATACAAAATATGAGTAACTGTATTTCGTTACAGTTACCGTTTAAAAAGGTGGTATTCAGAATACAGTTACTTTGTTGAAATAAATGGATTACACGGCGGTCTTTTCCTGTTTCACATGTTAGGCTATGTCCTCTCTATTTTTGGTAATTCCACGCAGGTGGAAACCCAAACAAAACACACATTAAGAGGCTCTAATGCCTGTGTCTCAATCTCACGGCCCATGTCACTTCTACTTGCGGCCTGCATAATGATGTGAAGAAATCATTCAAAAAATGATTTAATATGAAGGCAATAGGCAGAGCGTTACAGGCATCGCCCTAAAGATCGTAGCCTCGTGGGCAGTGTAGTCCGTGCTGCAGGGAGAATGGACTACCATACCCGTTATGTATCTGTGAGCACGAGGGAGGGAGAAAAAGGAGAGCGGAAAAGTACGAGTTTTCACTGAGTAGAAACGGGAGCTGGAAGCATGTAAATATAATAATAACCACTGCAGCCAAGAAGAGTGCCTGACGAGCCCAGCTGTAAGTAAGCTATTAAGACTCGACTGTACACTGTGTTCGTGTTTTCCTCCGGAAAAAATAAGTTCCGTTGGAGCAGTCTTTCAACGCCTCTCTCTGTCTCTCGCTAGCAAAGTCGACCCAGACAACAAAGTAAAGCTAGTTTTCAGCTACGAGCCCGACACGAACCCGACGTATCAGCCAGAGGTCCCTTTACTACGGTTCGGAGCCGCGGACCTGTTTTATATACGCGCGGAATAGTTTTCTATACGAGATCGCTGCAAAAAGTGCAGCCTTACCTAATGTCCACCTACTGTTACTCATTTATATTAAGATTTTAAAATCTAGTTGATATTGGTATGGAGAGTAGCCTTCAGTAATAGTAATAAATTACACAGCAATAGTACATTCATGTAGTTGTAACAAGCTTGATAATATATTAAGTAATCCAAAGTATTCAGAATACGTTACTCTGATTGAGTAACGTAACAGAATATGTTGCAAAATACATTTTGGGGCATGTAATCTGTAATCTGTAATCTGTAGTGGAATCCATTTTAAAAGTAACCTTCCCAACACTACAGACACAACAGACACAGGCAGTGAGACACAGAGGAGAGAGACACAAGGGGAACCTACGTAGACGAGGAAGCGTAGAAAACAACATAAACCAGACTAAAACTCAACCAATACAAACTAATAATACCAACAGAACTTAATGTTATCTCAAAACTAATACAAAATACAGAATAACTCAACTCTGCCCTTAATTTAAGAATAGCACATGATTTTAACATAATACTAAAACATAAGAAATCAACAATACAAAATAACACCAAACACTGGGTCACTGCCCCTGACACAATAGAGACTGAAGCATTCATTAATGGCAGGACTTCTTTGAGCAGTCTTGTAGGAATGGGGTCTAAAAGTCACATTGATGGTTTGGAGGAAGCAACTACTGGGCAGGCATACCTCAGTAGGTAGAGTGGTGGCCCCATGATCGGAAGGTTGAGGGTTCAAATCCACTGAACAGCTACCCTGAGGAACCCCTGAGCAAGGTACCGTCCCTACATACGCTCCCTGGGCGTCCAATGGCTGCCCACTGCTTCACTGAGTGAATGGATTAAATGCAGAGAGGAGTTTCCCCACAGGGATCAATGAAGTATACATTATTACTGAAGTTAACTCAGAAATGATTCATTATTTGAATTTTGTTTTAAAATTTAGAGACTTACAATTGATCAGGAAAAATTAACATTAAATTATACAGACTAATATCTCTTTATTAATTAAATGTCTTGTGGGTTAAAGTGTATTTTTTAATCTTACTGCAGAAAAAAATTACCTACACTAACTGTTAAAGGTCTACTTTTTCGTACTCTTCCACTCAGTGGTACACGTACATGAGTGCACACAAACCTTGAAACATTTGTTTTTTGTGAAGTAATTTTAATTACTTTAATTACTTAATTTAATTTTTTTCCCCTCTGAACATTATCATATAGGATTTCTTCCCATTTCTAATAGTGCATAACCTTTGCCTTTTAAGGCCTTTAAAACAAAACAAAAGCTCTTTCAGTGAAATCTAAAACCAGTTCAACTAGTGACAGAGGAACACACGAGGCTTCTGCAGAAAGGTCAAATATAATGACACGCATTACCATTAAAATTATCTCTAATCAAAGGAAAAGGAAATTCTTTCACACAGTTTTCCTTTAACAATATTCTTCTTTTGTGGTGCCAGACGTCTCAGGTCATTGTATTTCCCGCAGCAGGAATTTCATTTTGATTTTTTTTATTTAATTTTCAGTGTGAAACAGCAGATTTTACCAGAAACCATGGGAGTGAAACACAATGCAAAACAGAACTGAACAAAAGGGGCGATCGTGGCTCAAGAGTTGGGAGTTCGCCTTGTAATCGGAAGGTTACCGGTTCGAGCCCCGGCTCGGACAGTCTCGGTCGTTGTGTCCTTGGGCAAGACACTTCACCCGTTGCCTACTGGTGGTGGTCAGAGGGCCCGGTGGCGCCAGTGTCCGGCAGCCTCGCCTCTGTCAGTGTGCCCCAGGGTGGCTGTGGCTACAACGTAGCTGCCATCACCAGTGTGTGAATGAATGGGTGGATGACTGGATGTAGTATAAAGTGCTTTGGGGTCCTTAGGGACTAGTAAAGCGCTATACAAATACAGGCCATTTACCAAAAGTGTTGGTGCAAACTTCTGACATCATTAGAGCACTCTTTGAAAAAAAACAAAAACCTATAAATGACAGTTTCATTTAACTTTATTTTAAACCACTGCTCTATTCTATCCAACCAGAGCTAGGATGGTAGAGAAAAGGAGTCAACCTAACTGAGAGGCATTAAAACTATGATGTAGCGTGATAACTGGACTCAGCTGATCCACAGGCAGTTTTATGTGCGTCATCGCTCCGGTTTACCACGAAGAAAAACATGAAGATCAGTAGAAAAAATACCTTATCTGAAGGGAGGAATAAACACAGACTGAAGCAAAAATGATAAAAATGCTCCCACCCACAGAAGAAGGTGAGATTTGTAATTTCCCTGGCACCAACACCTTCTATGAAACTCTTTCTCTTTTCTCTTTATTTGCGACTCTCTTAAAGTAATTCATATACCTGTGTTCAGAATCAGGAAATTAGGAAATTATGTGGTTACAGCTTCTCCGACACAATAAGACCAGTAACAGACTGAACAAAATTAAATAATACAATATATCACAAAGTTACAACATATTGGAAATAGCTCTAATATATACAAATCACTCAATTATAAATATCAAGAATGTTACAGATTAAATATGACTTACATTTGAGTCTAAACTGTAACAGGTCATCAGGCTTTGGAGGCTCTTGATTGAGCAGAAGCTAGGCTGTTCCCTGCACAGGATGTGCAAAAGGTTCTAACTATTTCAGTGTGGTCTGTGCTTTAGATGGAGGAGTAAGGGCAGCAATTATTTCCTATTTCGTTCTGTGGTGCATTATGAGAAAGCTTAGTTTCTCACTGAACGTTCTCCTGTGACTGGCGAGCAGGTCATGGAGTGGGTGGGAGGTGTTATCCAGCATTGTCCTTATCTTGGACGACATCCTCTCCAACAACACCCTAAGGGAGTCCAGCTTCTACTAACTCACTTTGTGAGATTTGCTATCGTATTGGCTTTAAGTAGCAGTATTGCTGGAGCTCATATTTCATATTTAACTGGGACTGACTAATGTCAACACTTGAATATTGTCATGGTCTGGGTCATGCAACCCATGGTTTTGAGTTTCACTGTATTCTGTTATTTGTTTATGTTCTAGCTTAGCTTATCCAGTTATTTCTGTTATGACTAGGTAGCTGTTATTGTTCATTGTTTAGTAGATTCCTGTTATGTTTTCACCGTGTTTTGGTCTCCCTAACCCTTCATGTTGCCATGTCTGTGTCATTATGTTTCCTGTTTCGTTTTGAAAGAGTCTGGTGTTCTTTGTTTATTGTATTTAGTTTCACCTGCCCTGTCCCGTCATCAGGTTCATGTGTGTCCTCATGTCTCTCCACTCCTGATCACCTAATGTGTGTATTTAATTCCTCTGCCTCCCTTGTTTATTGTTGCGTTTCTGTGTATCTTCCCCCATGTTATGTCTGGTTTCAGGTGTGCTGGTCGTGGTCATGTTGCTCATTCATGTATATGTCTCAAAATTCTTTCATGTTCCAGCTCAGAGTCCTGTTCATAGTTGTTTAGTCATAGTCGTCATAGTCACCTATTCATAGCCTCTCTAGTTGTCTTAGTTAAGTCTCAGTTTCTAGTTTAGTTTTGCCAAAATAAAGGCTCGCTTTTCGTTTCAAGATCAGTGCTGTCTCCTCGTCTGTGTCTGCACCCGGGTCCTCACACTCCCACACACTGTCTGCCCTCATGCCCACTCTGCAAATGTATGGTACTAGAAACAGCTGACCTGTGTCCTAATTACATAGAACAATGAGTAATTTCCAGAAATGCTAGTTGGGAAAAATGAAGACACACTACTACACTTACATTAAGGAGATGAAGATCAAGAAATTATTGTGTGTAGCAACAAAACTACTGAATGAAACTACTTCTGTAAAATCAAAATACATCCTGTTGTCATCACATAATTTTTTTTAGGTGTTCACACCAGCTGTAAAACAGTGACTCAGATTATAGGGTCTGACATGTTGCCTTTGTTCATAAAATCACCTCCTCTTGGGTTTAAAAGAGACTCATATTTTTATTTGGATCTAAATTTATTCACTGTGGTTTTTCTTTATGAGGCAGAGCGCTTTGGTGGAGAGATGAGATGAAAAACAGGTCCGATGGCTTAACAGCTCTCAAATGTAAGGATATAAACTCCTTATAAACAGGAGTATCCTTTGTGTGCTCGGTGCCAAAGACTCTGGCTTTATCATGCAGGCTTAAGCTTGTCTCATAAATGCTGCTTCTACTTTGGATGGTTTTTAGCACAGCATGAAAGTCTTATGCAACATCTTTGGTTTAAATTTCCACAAGTGATAATGAATATTATAACTTGTGTTACATGCGCCTGAAATTTTACAGTGTGGCAAAGAAAAGATAAATATCGGTATAACTTCATCAAACTTGCTCTTTGACCACACAAAGTATCTGTTAATCTGACATAAGTGCTGACATAGCAATGGTGACAAAGTAAGCTTGCTGATTTCCTCTTTTGAAATACTGTCATTAGTAGCAGAGGTGATACTGAGAGTTATACTGCTTACTTTTGCCAGAAGTTATTTTCAAATATTAAGTAATCCATCAAAACTATTATTCGTCCATTTTCTTCTGTTGATTGAATTCAGGGTCAGGGTGACTGGAGCAGAAGGCAGGGTACACCCCAGACAGGTCACCATCTGCTGCAAGAGACAGACAACAATTCACTTTCACACCCACAGGAAATTCAGAACCACTAATTAACTCAAGCCCACTAACTACGTCTTTCTACTGTGGAAGGAAGCCAGAGTAGCAGAAAGAACCGACACATACACAGAGAGCGCAAACTCAT
Organism: Oreochromis aureus; assembly: GCF_013358895.1. Lineage (NCBI taxonomy): Eukaryota > Metazoa > Chordata > Actinopteri > Cichliformes > Cichlidae > Oreochromis > Oreochromis aureus. The sequence goes on from NC_052962.1 coordinate 38,210,280, forward strand.
CACAGAGCGGCCTCGGCCAGGTGGTGGATTCACAGCCAGGACTTCTTTGAATGTTTTGGCAACAGCGCTAACATTGTTGCCAAAACATGGTTCCAGATTTGATTTGTGATACCACAAATACCTCAATTTTCTATCACGAATTATTCAACCTCACGTCAAACTTGAAGAAATTGCCCAAAGACCTCACATTCACAAGTAAGGAACATAAAGCCCAGCCTTCAGCTGGGGTTACTGCAGAGGCATAAACACACCTAGCGTGATCTAAGTCATGATTATGCAGCTTATGTAATCTGTGAAAAACTCCCCCTTTCAGCAGAAAACAAGACCGTCATTCTGCTAAAAAAAACATACCACTGAGCCAATTAAGCAAAGAGTGAAAGAAGCTGTGTGCCAATTATGCGCCAACCATGAGCCAAACGCCCACACTGCCAATTATATTCCATTAACTACATTATAAAAAGAAATATCCAGTCATGCAATAAAATATGATAAATGTATAGTAAATACAATATTTATAACATTTGAGAGACACAAGAGACACAAATTTCTTGACATTAAAGCATTCCTGACTGTAACCAAAGTACCTTTGCTGCCTTGGTGTAACTGCAGATGGGAAGCTGGATGTAAACCCTTGTCTCTGTTGTAAGAGGTACACACTTTATACACCAACCCTGAGAACCTAAAACTGATTCTACCGTTAATGGAGCTACAAGTTATTCCCTTCACCGGCCTAACTGAAGACCAGAACCAGGGAGGTGCTACGTTTTGGAGCCTCCGCAGACACCGGAGTTTCCTCTGCAGGTGTTGCTGTGAAGACTGAACAGAAGTTGCAGGCTTTGGAGGCTTTTGAGTGAGCACATATTTTTGAGTTGCTCCCCTAAAGCCCTGGTAGAGAGGAGAAATACATGGTGCCATGCTGAGGTGTTGAACACAGTAGCTGATGTGATCTCTACAGGGAAACAACAGGCCAATGGCCAGATTCACCAGATACTGGCTTTTTCCGGCCATGATTAAAACCTCAGAACCAGCTGAAGACCTTTACAGGCTTTACAGGCTTGTTGCTCTTTGAACTCGCAATCCCCTTGGAGGACAATTTTGAGGACACCCACGAACTAAAGGTGGCAAAATATCAGCAGCTTGTAGAATTTTTTCAGGTGGAAGGTCTGCTTTGAACCCTTGAGATGGGCTACAGGAGGTTCCTGGGTCAGTCTCCGCACCACACACTTACAGTTGTTGGCATCAGAGGGCTGCAGGAGTGGAAAGCCACCAAATACATCCGCAAAGCTGCAGAGAGAGATTCCAGTTGGCTGTGAATCAAGAAAAGGGAACTGTGGTGTAACGCACTGCTTGGACACAAGCTGGGGCCCTATCACATCCAGCTGAGTCACCCAGGAGAGAGTGTCCAAAGATGAAAGAACGCCAGAGACCCCTGGGCTCTTCATTGATAATGTGACCCAGGTCCTCACCTGCACAGGTGATGTTTCTTTAAACTTAGTTGTACAACAAAATCTTTTAGGGCACAAAGGTGCATGTAAAAACATAATCTGTGACGGTATACTGACTGGCTGTCCTGCTCATCACAACAGGTAACATGAACCATGAGCAATAAGTTACAAGGAAATCTGTTTTGCAAAATAAAGTTGACGTTGAGCCATCACAGAAACCTTGATGCTTTCTTAAAATCAAAAAATGTTTTTTTCAGGAATCATCATCTTCCAGTCAGTGGTTGCAGAAGACAACGCAATAAAAAACAACTCAGTTATTGAAAGTTTTCCACTACTCTACAGATTTTATTTGAAAGACTACAAGAATAAACATGTCTTCATACACATCTTGACAGGTCTATTAACTGACTTTTTATTGATCATCTTACTTATTACCATGACTATGGCTAAGCACTCATGAGCAATTAGGTATGGTAATAATGAGCTAACGTTACAAAATACCAAACATGGACAAATGCAGGCTCTGACTTATCAGTGTAGAAATAAAGGTGTGGAAGCAAAGTTGAAGTTGAATAAAGAGACAATATCAGACAGATGAAATCAGTGTTGCCTCTCCACAGTTTAAACAGAACTAAAGGACACTTAGGTCTCATTTTAGGCTATCATGTTGTAACTCTGGTTCAAAATCGAAGTGAAGGTCAAACGATATTCATCTTATTTTGTGTTTTCAGTATCTCAGCTATACTACACTGTATCGCAGAGAAACATGGTTTTACAACAGCCTCTTTGCACACCTAATTTCTGCTTTCAGTTTGCAAAATAGTAACCATTTGGACTGAGACGACTGCATTAGAGTTATGAGTGTATAGCTTTCCCGTTCCCCTTTTCCCCACTTAGGCCATTTCTCTTTTAAATGTTCTAAAAGAGGTGGTGACATTAAGTTCTTCTTTTTAAACTGGACATGGTCCAAGCCACACTTCTTTGTTGTGATTGTGAGTACATTGTTAGAATGGGAAAAGCAAGAGAACAAGACTGGAATAGGCATGCTGTCCTTGTGCTGGCATGGGCTCCCTGCAGGTACTCCGGCTTCCTCCCAAAGGTGTGAAAGTGAATGCATGTCTTAGATGTTAGAGCTGTGGAGGATTGGAATCCTCTATAGGGTGTACCCCACCTTTCACCCTATGATCGCTGGGTTTCAGCCGTCCTGCCCAAGACACTGAACAGAATCAGAGAAGCGATGGCTAGCAGGATGGATGAGTGCCAAACTTATTATAAATATGATAAATTGTATAAAAATTCACACCTTTTGACAGAGTTAGCTAAAGAGATAACAAGCAGGTGCTTATGAAATCACCAAGACAGTTTTTCACTTTATGTGCAGGACTATGGTAGGTTAGGCCTGTTGGATTCACTATCACACAAGTGTTGGTTAAATCATCAGGGAATCAAAAAAACTAAACACCTCACGAAACACCAGCAAATGTGTACATTTTAGCCTTTAAACTCTTAACATCCGCCAGGTCACCATCAAGTGGTTTATGGACAAAGCGATAAAGTTGGGTTTCATAAAAGAAGTGTTACATTTTCAGAAATTAAAAGATAAGAAAATATGCGTTCACGTTTTTCTTCCATTTGGGAAAACCCTGCCCATAATCAAAGACTTATAGTTAGTGGCACAGGCAGTATAAAACAGGGAAGTACTTTTGGAAAAGTTAAGCCAGTGCAGATGTGCCTTAAAGCTGCATTCTGTTTGAAGACCAGTTGAAGACCAAGAGTTCTGGACCTATAGAAGTCTGTCTTGATCAACTTTTTTGATGAGTTTACGGGCTCAGTAACTAATTTGGGAGTATGCTGAAATTTTAAAAGTTTGTGATTCCACCTGCTATAGTGGCTGCGGTGAACAGGTTAAACTACAAGATTAAAGAGATTAAAGCCTGGTTGAGATGTTGTCATTTTTCTTGTAATTTGTTAACCACTTTAATCTTATTTGCGTGTTATTTTCTCACAGTTTGCAATAAAAAATTCTTACTGTGTCAGTTCACAATGATTATGTTCCTTCATCGAATAAATGAACTAACACATTTAACTTTAAATATTAAATTTCGTAGCATGCAGTGCATATGCCAGTAGAAATGTGAAGGTCAAATCACTTTTAGGCACAGATAAAACACTGGCGTGGTTCTTGATGTGTGCGTTAGAATGCGTACTGTACCCGTCTTGCATCATTCCTGTGCTAGCTTATTCCTAAACAGATTTTGTAGCTAGGGTTGAATATTCCTGTCATAACAAACCATTCTTGTAATTTTCAAATATGTGTTCCCTTTCCAAGCACTTCTTGGGCGGTTCTTCAGCAGTGGAACAGCATTATGTTGTCTGTCCAAAGAGCATGCAATAAAAATGCAGGAATTTTACAAAGGGTTACATCCTATATGTGCATCTCTGTCTCTGGCTCCTAATCATCCCTCTCAAAGGTCTCCAGGTAGGTTTTGAGAATTAGGGTGTTGGTGTAAGTGAGGTTTGTGGATCTATAGAGGTCCAGGCCCGTAAGGATCTCCACATCTCGTACTCGGGCTGTATGGAGCTTCAGCATGTCTTCGACCCACTTCGATTCATCCTCAGCGCTCTGCAGAAGCACAAGCATGCTGTTATTCAGCAGCGGACACCATCATCAATCAGCATTCTTTTTTTTTTCTAATATTTTCCACAATATATAAAAACATTTCACCCCAGAAGCTGTGCAATTGCAGTGTGACTGAAGTGATTTACTGTCTGACTAACAGTAAAAAAGAGCAATGTCTTTGTGAATGTCTCTTGTTTCCTGTTTTACTTTGATAGTCTCATGTGCTATGTTAGTGTACCTAGTTTTGCTTCCCCTTGTCTCTCTATGTGTTTCCACCTGTTTTCCATCCTGTTGTTATCCTGCTTGCGTATTTCAGTCCTCAGTCTTGCCCTGTTTGTTGTCACGTTGTTAACCATCAAACCTCCTCAGTGCTGTGTGTGTTTCCTCCATACTCGTAGTATTTTTCTAGTTCTCTATGCCAGTTTAGTTCCCTAGTTGTCATGTTTCTAGTAGTGCTGTCAGCGTTAATCTCGTTAAAATTACATTAACGCCATAACTGCATTAAGGCGGCAAATCTCCGTTAACGAGTTACCGCGGATCGCCCCGTGCGTGGGGCTGGACGGCGTCAATGCGTTAGCGCAGTTAGCTCGTTAGCACGGTTAGCTCATTAGCGTGGTTAGCTCATTAACGCGTTGACGCTGTCTATTTTAACCAAAATAACGCTGACAGCACTAGTTTCTGGTTTTGTTTTCTTGTATTCAGTGTAGAGTTTTTCCAGCAAATAAAGCCGCCGTTTTAAGTCTACCTTTCCGTGTTCCAAGTCCTGCGTTTGGGTCCTCATCCTGCTTGCCACACAGTGAAACATGACACATGATTATTTCTAGGATTTTAAATATTTGTAGAGAAATATCTAACAAAACCTCTACACACTGCCCTGCTTCCCATTATTTTTATTCAGGACTAACGTATCAGTTTGTGCAACCTTTGTCAACCTTTGGCCTTGTACTTTATTTAGTTTACATTTTCTTTTCCTTTTTTCTGTTTTTCCTGTTAAGGCATCTGTGAACTGGATGGAGCCGCCTTTTTGTTAGGGCTTGCTGAAGTTTCACATTGCTAAAAACAAATCCCACCATGCTGTATCTCTGCCTCTGTATATATTAATGTTGTGAAAGCAGTCAGAATGTGTTGGCAGACCACATATATTAAATATTACACATGCTCCAACAAGCTGCAAAAAGAGTCCATAAACCTTACTCATATCAAACAGCAAAAATGCCAGTCCTTGGGCTATTTATGTGGGCTGCTTTGGTGTTAGCAATATGTGAAACTATGAAAACTCATTGTTGAATATCCAAGGTGAAAAAAACCCCTCTTTAGCGGAGAAGTACACTTTAAAAAGTTCCAAACATTTGGAACCAATAAGTTGTTTTCTCTCAATTTATGTCTCAGTCATTTGTAACTAAAGCTAGATTGTGTTGGTTCTGCACAATATCATTTTACCAAGATTGAAGATTATGTGAGACAAAATGAAATCTCTACAACAAGTTAAAATACTGACCACATAACTATGCTTCAAAGCCAGCACACCATTGTTCATGAGAGAACAGAAACACACATGCCAGCACTTGTGCTGCCAACAGACTTTGGTTTACTTATTGCTATTTTGTTGACTCACTGTCAGTACTTTGCAGATTAACAGGAACTTCAATATCAAACAATAAAATGTTTTGTTTCAAACAGCTTTTGATGCTTCCTCAAAGGAAACAATTTTAGCAAGGCCATATGACACATGACACAGAGCAGCTCACTGATCCTAATATTGCAATGACTTTAGAGCTGGTGAATGTGACTTTCATTAGAGCTAGATTGTGACACCAGTAATGCTAAACCTCTGAATCCCCAGCTTTCTAGAAATTAGATTTTTTTAATCTTCTGATCTGAAAGTGACTCATAATTTTTTAATATCAATATTTGCTCACGGCCTGAGTCATCGGTTCCTGTAAAGTTTATAATCAAAATGCCAGTTACCAGAAATTATATAAGCTCTTCGTGTTTTTGTTGTTGTTTTTGTATCTTAATTAGCTATTGTAAGGTAGCAGCATTAAGTGGGTATTGGATTTAGGAGAAATTGAGTATTGCAAGGTTTCATTTTGTTTCCCTTCTGAACCCACATTTACTTAGTTTTACAGATGAAATACTGGCTCTGTACTCTGAGGATTTACCAGCCTTATTTGCTACAGCCTCCAAGATTAACCCACAACTCACAGACACAGATGACATGCTGGTGAACACAGCAGAAGATCAATCGGCTAACAGACCAGATATGTTTACAGAGTTGATCTAATTTGCACACAACTTGTCTTTTGCCTTCGGTGGCCCGGTTTTCTGGGTTATGGCATAAGACAGGTCTGCCACTCCCAACTTTTAGTTTTAAAAGTGCAAATTACTGTTGTAGTAGGGTATATTATATGCCAAACTACAATCTTTTACAAACTGTACACCCTGGTGTGGGAATAAATCTACTTAGTTCAATAGATGGTGGTTCCGCAGCTTAACATGGAGTTAAAAAGGAATTCAGAAGCTTTCAGTACTAAACATTTTGTCCCTTGCCCACAGATTCTGGACAACCGTACTTAAAACTTGCTGAAAGTAATTAGTAACTATTTCAAACCATTTTGGACTGTTCAAGACTGTTCTTGTGTTCACAAACTAATATACAAAACATCAACAATGGAATCAAACCAGCAACCTCGAACCAATACACTACGTTGATGACAAGATTGACAATAAAATGCAAGATGCATAAACGGATGGAAAGAATGTGAAATTTAGATTGTATAATGCCACTGCTAGGAGTATGACTAATGGCACATCAGTGATCTTGATTATTGGCAGTTATGAGCAGTCTACTGTCATGCCCCTGGGTGTTGGTGGTCCACCTGCAGCATCATCACATCACATAGATTTGTGCTGTATGTTTGATTGTACTGTTTTATGTTTATCTGTTTTATATTATTGTGAAGCACTTTGTGGTTTTTATCCTGTGAAGAGTGCTATATAAATCAATAAAGTAAAGTAAGTAAGTAAAGTAATCACCAATAATCAAGTGCAGCAGCTTTTGGAGTGGCACAGAGCGTCATTCTTCACCAAATCGACTACTAATAGAGGAGGTAAATCGGCTTGAAGCAAGATAATAATAATAATAATGATAATGATAATAATAATAAACTTTATTTATAAAGCACACTTAAAACCAAGGGTATACCAAGGTGCTTAACAAGTAACATAGAGAATAAAAGGAAGATAATAAAAATAGAAATAGGACCAAAGCAAGTACTAGGTATGCAAGCAGATAACTGTCACTGATACATAGGAAAAGCAGCAGATACAGAACAAACCAGGAATTAAAATGAGCATAAAAGTGCATAATGTAAAATCATAAGTGAAATGTTAACTACAAGGAAAGGCAAGATTGAATAAGTGGGTCTTTAGTCGCGATTTAAATGTGCAATAGAATCAGAGGTGCGGATAGCGAGAGGGAGGTTTTTCCTCAGTACCGGGGCAGCCAGAGCAAATGCAGAGACTTCAGCCGAGATCTAGGTTGCGTCACACATAACTCTTCCCCAAACCACTCCGGTGGAATGGCCCGATGAGATCCATACCAATGCGTTCAAACGGGATCTCCGTCAGTAGCAATGGGTGCAATGGCGCCTTTGGGATGGCTAGCTGGTTAACCAGCTGGCATTCTGGGCACGATGCGCACCAGCGGCATACATCGGCCCACATCGGCCCACATCGGCCCAAACGCCCGGCCAATAGAATTGGGTTATTATACGCTCCAGAGTTTTCTCACATCCTCAGTGCCCTGCCATGGGGTTCGAATGAGCTGCCTGGAAAATTGTTTCCTGGCGGCATTGCGGCACCAACATCTGGGTGTGGATCTTTTTTGTGCAAGTGTTATGAGTCACTCGATAAAGCCGATAGTTTCGTAATTGGAAGTGGGGGTAAGTCCGCGCGGCTTTAGGGCGCACCAAGCGACCATCTATCACCTGGTCATAGGCTGAGCGTAGGGTGTCGTCCCGAGATTGCTGTAGTGGAAAATCTTCCGTGGGTGCATAACGGGAGGCACTGGGATCTCTTTAGAGGTCCCCGCCGCCTCCTCCCCCCCAGAGTTAGTATCGGTTGACCCCGCGTCACCACTGAGTGCCACGCGGACATTACATAAATTTGTAGGTCGCAATCGCATCCCCACGTATTGCCCCAGCCAATTCGTGCCAAAAATTAGGGGATGCGACAGGCGCGAACTAACCACCGCCTTTACTCTATGAGTTTTGCCCCTAAATTTTAACAGCAGTGACACTACCGGATACTTGTGAAGATCCCTGTCTACACATTTCACCTACACAAAGGCAAGGCATGACACCTTACCAGTATGTGGTATGTCCCTCCCGGACTGGTGGCGGGTGCCGGAGCCCCGGCGACGTGGAACACCTGGCCCACTTCCATCATCAGACACTCGCCGTAGGTAGGTGCACCGGCCGCCCACACTTCCAGCATCCCAGCCCTGGCATCTGTGCAGCTCCCCGTGGCTCGGGGCTGGCGTTGGGTGTCTCCGCGCCCCTGGCTGGAAGCATCGAGACGAAAGGGTTCATATGCCGGAGCGCGCTCCGCTCTGCTACCTCGGGTCCAGCAGCCAGATGATCCTCCGCTAGCGTTACTGCCACGATGAGATCGGCCGGACAGTGGCAGCGAACCCAGTGGGCAGTGAGGGTCCAGGATGCAGCCACCTCACCGCGGCGTCCTCCAGTTGTGGGGCCCAAGTGAAGGGACGGTCCCCTCCCGCCATCCGGCTGATGCAGAAACACCGCCGGTAATCCTCCGGGAATAGGGTCCCTGTGACGCCGGAGGCCAACTCAGTGCCGGTGTCTGCGCATCTCCAGACAGCAGCGGCAACAGCCGTGGCGCCCACTCTTCCTTCAGCCAGTGGCAGGACACCGCCGTGGCCTGAAAGGTTTCTATAAAAGTCAGCGGGTCCTCTCCCTCCACCATCCAGCGTAGCGTCACTGCCACCGGGGCCCTCGCCGGTGCAGCTTTGATCCACATCAGCTGCTCGAGCACAGCCGTATGTCACTCTGCCTGCTCATGAAGCACCACCAGTTGTTCCTCCTGAGCTGCCGCCTGCCGAGTTGTCATTGCTGCCAAGTCCCACATCATCTGACCAAGGATCAGAAGCGGCTGGGCAGGTTCCTGGGCCTGCGGGAGGTCGACTGGGACCTTGGGCTGAGGGTCCGACATTCCAGCATCCTGGGTTTCAGCACCACACGTAACTCTTCCCCAAAGCATACACCACACAGGATGATCGATTTGGGCAGCAACCCTTTTATTTGCCACACACAAATACACTGTGGTTTTTGCTCCTTCAGCCTGGGACACAGACACTCCCCTAGTGGCTCACTGCTGCCTTCTGTCTCTCTGCTCCTCATTGACAACATAAAACACAACCCCTGTTAATCACCTGCCCTGGCACACCGGCTCTTCGCTTCGCCCCACGAGCGCACTGTGTCACCGCTCCTCTGCAGCAGGCCAGAGACCACGCCCCCACCACAAAGATATTTAAAAAATTTTAAATTTTAAAAAAGGATAAATAACTCGTCTTGTATTTTAGATTCCTCAAAGTAGTCACCCTTTGCTTTGTTGACAGCGCTGCAGACCCTCGGCCTTCTCTCAATGAGTTTCATGATGTAGTCACCTGAAATGGTTTCACCTCACAGGTGTGCCTTGTCAGGGTTCATTCGTAGAATTTCTTGCCTTCTTAATGGGGTTGGGACCATCAGTTGTGTTGTGCAGAGGTCAGGTGGGTACACAGCTGACAGTCCTATTTGACAACTGTTAGAATTCATATTATGGCAAGAACCAATCAGCTAAGTAAAGAGAAACAACAGTCCATCATTACTTTAAGAACTGAGGGTCAGTCAGTCCAGAAACATGCTAAAACGTGTCCCCAAGTGCAGTCGCAAAAACCATCAAGCAACAAAACTGGCTCACATGCTCACGTGCAGGTACACTGTACCAGTGTACCTGCACATGTGACGTGACAATAAAAGTGATTTGATTTGATTTGATTTGACCGCCCCCTGAAATGAAGACTATGAAGACCTCTGCTGAGGATAAATTCATCCAAGTAACCAGCCTCAGAAATTGCACCTCAGATTATAGCCCATACAGAGTTCCAGTAGCAGACACATCTCTACATCAAGGAGACTGGCTTTATGGTCAAATAGCTGCTAAGAAACCACGACTAAGGAAAAGCAACAAGCAGAAGAAAAAGACAAAGTGAACGGATGGTGATGCATGGTTCCCACCGTGAAGCCTGGAGGAGGAGGTGTGATGGTGTGGGAGGCTTTGCTGGTGACACTGTTGGGGATTTATTCAAAACTGAAGTCACACTGAACCAGCATGGCTACCACAGCATCCTGCAGCGACATGCCATCCCATCCAGTTTGCGTTCATTTATTTTTCCAGACTTCCAGAAAGCAAAGGACAGACACCCTATTCTTTCGGAAGATGAAACATTCCAGGCAGGAAGTACGCTATTTCTAACAAAACTGAAAAGATTTCAGGCTGTTCTCAACACATTCTGTGAATAGTAACGAGCTCCGTCATTGGGAAAGGGATCCAACCACACCTGATACTCCTCCACATCTACAGAAACCAGTCGAGCTGGTTCATGCATGTGACTCTCCCACAGATTCCTCCTAGGTGAGGTGTTTCTGGAATTTTTGATTGGGAGAAGGGCTCAGTACATACCTGGGACACACGTGAGAGATTACGCTTCCTGACTGGCTTGTACATGCCCGAGTACCTCCCTGAGAACAGGTGAAGGAAGTGGCTGGGGTGGGGTGGGGGTGGGGGGCTGGGCTGGGGTTCCATGACCAAGACCCAGATAACACCCATAAATGCAAGAAAATTGATGTTACAATTACTATATTATGGTGTATTGATAAAGGTAGGTAGTTATCCCTTTCTAAATAATTAAAATCAACTGTATGTAACTATGTGTATGTTTGAAAAATGTCAGATTTTTAGTTTTTACATAATCCTCCTGACAGACTGTAAACACATTTCTTTAGCTCCACCTAAAGCTAACAGAAACTCAAACATTGTCATTACAAGATGTCAAAACAATATGACTCACAAGCAAAAGGTTGACAAAGAATAATATTTTGTCATTCCACGACACAAGAGCTGAGGCGGTGTGTGTGACTGGGCGCACACACAACGAATGGAAAAAGTTAAAGAGCACAAACAATTCAGGTACACAAAGGGAACCACATATCCCAAAACTATTTCTCTTCACGATGCTTCTCACGCACATGCCCACACAGAGTGAGGGAAACTGAGAGACAGACTGAAAGAATATAACACATGGAGCCCAGGCACGGCACAGACTTAGAGAAGAATTAACATCAAACTAAACTCATGACCAGAACCAAACTGAAACCTAGAATAATAATAAGCAAAACAGCACATCTCAAGAATCAGAACATAAATCATAATCTAGAAAAACACCAAAATATAAGAAACAGAAAATGCTGGGTCAAAATGACCCAGAACCGTGACAATGTTTTATTTTGATGGTCTTGTGTCTCTTGTGCTTTGCGCAAAATAACATGTTGCAAAAAATATGAAGTAACTATGCATGGGTAATGCTTTTTGTAACAACTAGATGACTAATTTTAGAACTTAGAGTGTTTCTCCTTAAGGGTCAAGAGTTTACATTCGATAACGCGATTTCATTTTATTGGTTGGTTTTTCAGTGCAATTCGTATTTAAATGACCAAACATGCTGAATGTTTGGTCATGCTTCAGTGCACACAGGCTGTTCTTTGGTTTGGTGCCTAGATTGGCACTGAGGTTATTCTGAGGTTATTCCCTGGAAAGCACATTACATTAAAACATCTTCCTATTTAGCCATTCAGGGAGTTTGCCAGGAAACCAGCTGTTTCCTCCATATTAAATATCTTTGCTAGTTTCCCAACTATAGATTTTATCAGACTCTCCAAAGCAATCAGTCGAGTGCAATCATTTCCCAGAAACAATATTCAGAGTAAGATGACAGGAAAGCACAGACAGTGTTTCCTTGTCCAGGGGAATATTTGTTTGTCAGGACTGATTAACTGTTCCATTATGAAGAGCGATAAATACTTCCAACAAATAACTACAGCCTCTCTTCCACACTGACCTGTTTCTTATTAAGGCCATAACCAAAACATTACTTTCATTCTTTCTTTTCTTAGAAATTTGCTATGAAAGATTGCAAATGGGCCACTGTGGCTCCGCCAGTTTGCTTCAGGCCCTTCGTCCCTCCACACCTTTGTCCCTTCTAAAGAAGGTATTTTGTCTGTCTACATCTTCGTGATATCTTGTTCTTCGTCCCATTTCTTTGCTCCTTGCATATTGTTAAAGAATATTTCCTTACAGTTTTCTATGTTTTTACTCCCTCTTTCACTCCTTTTTCATTCTCTTGTTATTTTCTTGAGCCCTAATTTCTCAGTCTGCACCTTCTCTTATGCAGATTCGTAGGCATGCTATTACTGGGCAATATGTATCACTTCATCTGTTGTTGTTACAGTTTCCTCATTTTAGTAATTTCCTTTTGCAGTTTTCCCAAGCCAGCTCATTTGTTTTGGACTACCCTGGCTCATCGTGGAGAGATTTTTGAGAGCTTCACCTCCCAGTCTGTCCATTTCCACTGTCTGCAGGACTTTATTTCATCAAGTATTTCATCAAGGCAAGAGTTTGCAGCCCTCCCCTGAAACATTTATGAACTTTGACAATTAACCACAAAAATGATGCTGTCAAATAATCAAACACTATATGAAAGAGCAGCATCTTTACAATCCTGTGACAGTAAATAAAGTATCTCAACACGTTGGAGTCAATTTATGTTTGTGCAGTAAGTTGGCTGGCGGCTTGCATATATTACCATAACCTCGCTGTAATACAGATTTTCATTAACCTCTGCTATCTGTGCATATTCTTAATGGCTCATATGTTTTTCCAATTGCACACAGATACACTGATCCCAGATGCTCTGTACTCTGTGTTCTCTGAAAAGAATTGTTTTTATCATTTAGGACATTTGGAGTAAAACAGAGCAACGTGAGAGAGTAGCTCAGTAATGTCTAAACATCTATTCTACCATTTCACAAGTGACAATGGGCTGATTTTTAACCTTAAAACACACAAACAGAAATGCACAAAAACACAATTTTTATTGCAGCTGTTAGATAAGACATGATTTATATATTTGCTGATGCCTTAAAAATTTAACCCAAGGAGCCGCCTCTGTGTGTCACACATGCTGACTCATTGTTTATGCAGAGGCACATTTTTCAGTCACACTAACACATATTTCATTACATATTTAGACAATGAAAAAAGCCAGATATTACAGCGATGAGTAATATCATTATTTAGTAATGTGTCCCAACACTTAAGTTTTGGCATCATTTGCCTTCACAGAGAAGAGGAATTCAAGTGGATCCAAACACTATGAGTCTAATATGGGTTTTGGATTTCCTTTGTCTATAATCAAATATTTATTGAGGGTGCAGTGATCTGAGATTGGTGGGACTCTTTATACTCTGGTGAATTCATATGGTTTGAAAATATCATATCATTTCAAATTTGTCTCTGAATCACAGACAGATGGGTCGAGTTCTATGCTGTCTTTACTTTATGGATAAAGATTTAACTGTCATGGTCTCCGTGCCTGCCCGGCCGGCCCCACAAGGCTACATTTGCTGTTTCGGTTCTCTCTCTCTCTCTCCCTCTCTGCCTGGGCGGAGCTCACTGTGGGCTCCCGCCCTTGGCCCACACACCGGACAACAATCAGCTGTCATCATCGGGAGCACTATTTGAGGCTGGAACACAGATCCTCTCGTCGCTGGATGATTGTACTACTGACGTTCGTGTTCTCACAGCTCCTGTGAACTTGTGCTTCGTGATTTGTGATTAGCTTGTGACTTCCCTTCTCTTCTGCTTCAGACCTTCCCCCCCAGACCTGCGACCTCCCTGCCGTGTGAACGTGTGTGAGTGTGAGAGAGCTACCCTGTGATTCCCTGGAGTTTTGGATTCCCTTCACTGTATATATTGTGCACTGGTGCCGTAAATAAACTGTTTTTTGGAGACATCTAACCGCTCTGTGCTTGAGTCCCTACAACCAGATCGTGACATTAACAAACAATAAAGAAAAAAAGAGTGCAGACAAAGAATAGCTGGCCTCTTGTCCTCACTTCTATTTGCTGTATTGCCAGCTTCCATGTCACCTCACGGCATCACGCACAACAGGACTGCAAAATATTGATTGATTGGTGGTTTGTGTAATCTAAGCATTATTATTATAGGATCATTTGTGGCTCCTTGAACTACCCAGCTGGCTCTGAACTAGCAGTTTTGCATAAACAGGCAGTCAGGGTGGTAATAAGTTTACATGTTATGTTGCTGTACTATAGATACATTGTTTGCCGCCATTTCTTTGTATGTTCGTCACACTTAAATGTTTCAGACCATCAAACAACCATCAAACAGGTAAACACAAAGGTGTTTATTAGTAAAGGAAAATCTTATAGCCAGTTATCACAAACGGTCGATTGCAGTTTTTGCAGCTAAGGCTGGCCCAACCAGATATTAGGTTTACGGGCCAAATACTTTCACACAGGGCCAGGCAGGTTTGGATTTTTCCCCTTAATATAACACCTTCATTTAAATTCTTTTAATGATCTGAAATATTTAAGTGTATCAGAAAATCATCAAACATGTTCTATGTGTTCTATATGTTTAGGAGACGAGGGCAATCTTTGTTGGGAGTTGCTGATATGGCTGATGCCAGATAACTATCCATAGCAACAGTATTGTTACAATCATGACACCACAGCATGTAAATCTAAACTAGTGAGCGTGTTCAGAAGCATGTCGTAATAGGTTCTTTGTGCAGGGAGTGAGCAAAGAACCAGTCAGTGACGCACAAAGTCAACGGTTCTGTGAGCACATACGATGACACTGGATCAGTGTTAGTATTACATTCATCATGACTCTTTGTTCCAGTGCCTCCCAAAGCACATAGCATGAGTCAGAGTGTAAGAATTATCACTCTGCTTAAAGTTGCTTATTATTACAATCTCTCAAAATAATTTTTTCCTGAAATTCAGTTGAATTTCACAAAACAATTCATGGTCAGCACGTCATGTTGTTTCGGGAGCAGCTATTACGGCCTTTGGAATTAATGGAGCAATAAATTCTGAAAATCCAGGAGGGCAATGTCCAAACGTTAGTTCAAGCCCTGAAGCTTAGTTGCACTCGGGTTATGCGGCAGGTTAATGATCTGAAACAGCAAGTCCACTTCTGATTGGCTCAAAAAAAATGGTTTTAGACTGGCCTAGTCAAAGTCTAGAGTCAAATCAGATTGAGGTGCTTTGACGTGATGTTAAACATGATCATTTTCTTCCTGGAAACCCTCAAGTGTTGCTGAATTTAAGAAAAAAAGACTAAAGGGAGGAATGTAACGAAGAGTGAGCCAAAGTCTAACTTTACAAATGTCATAAGTTTTCTCATTGATGCTGCTTTCTTCTTCTTCTTCTTCTTCTTGGATGTT
The DNA here is from genome assembly GCF_013358895.1 of Oreochromis aureus. Lineage (NCBI taxonomy): Eukaryota > Metazoa > Chordata > Actinopteri > Cichliformes > Cichlidae > Oreochromis > Oreochromis aureus. The sequence continues at coordinate 38,225,941 of NC_052962.1, forward strand.
GAACTACTTTTATGAACTTGTTTGAAAGACATTGCATATCTATGAAAACAACACAGTTGTTCAGCTTTACTCCGTCCAACCCAACAGAAGACAAAAAGACCAAGTTTGGTGCCTATAAACAAAGGCTCATTCTTTATAAATGACTCAATGGTGCATTTGCAGCACAGGTTTGTTGTCTGTTTAGGTTAATAAAAACTCAATAACAGCATGGCACGAGAATGGATGTAGTTTAACCTATACTGAGTACATATTTATAGGGTCTGCATAAACATGAGCAGTGTGTTTATCACACGGATTTCCCACCACACAAACTAATCGCTGTTTTATATTTAGAGCTGTTTGTAAAAGCATCGTGTAAGCTCCATCATTCAATCTGACCGCTCCATTCATTCTACTCACCACTGGAGCTGAAGAGTCCCAGGAAAGTTTGGAGATGTTTACAGAGCTGCCCATTAACAAGCGCGCAGGACAGCGGACTGTTCATTCATCTTTCATGTAAGATTGTTACTGAGCTTGGACGCAGAATAAGAAAATGGACTAGAAATAGAAAGTGAATTAAAAGAAATGCTGCGCATGGCTTTGTGGTTATTTTATTTATTTCATTTGGATGTATAAAATACTTCCAAATTACACTGAGCCTTTATAATCATTTGAGAAAGCGTGGGTAAGTCATGCTTATTAAAGCACCAGTCATGCTTATTAAAGCATGACTGGTGCCTTAATCAAATGTCAGTGTTGCAACACATCCCCTCACAGATATTAGATGATCAACTGCAACTTATTGCAACATGCAAGTATTTCAGAACAGCATGCATTTAATTCCTTCCATAACAGTCACGTGACTGTCTTTTGATAAGACTTTTATCCATCTCTGTGGTAACGCTCTTAACTGAAAAACATCATCTTAAAACTTCACTGAAAGATTAATGAGTTGTTTGTAAGGATGTATTATAGCTCCTTACTGTATCATTACTGTCACCTGAACTACAAAAGCAGATACAAAGACATGATGCAGTGAGGCTTTGGACCAACAACAATCGCTGGATTTCAGCTCATGCAGGAGAAAGCAGACATGTTGATTGCTTTTATTTTACTGCAATCCAGTGCTGCCGACACAAAATCAAAGTTCTACTGAAATATGGTACAGAATAGCATCGTTGCAGTTTACGATCACGATGTTCATTTTGTTCTTCTTTTTCTTAGTAAATGGTCTTTTTTTTGTAAGAATTTCTGATTTAATTGCACACATATACAGTTTTAGTGTTAGGCAGGTGCTCTCAGTCTTTCCATGTTCTGTGCAATATTTTTGGCTCAAGTGCAATTATTTTGGTCCCAGTCTGTTTCAATGTTTCCTACACATACACCATGTGTATAGTTCCACTCACACATGTATATATATACACTGCTTTTTATTTTATTCTATTTATTTATTTATTTTTTCCACCTTCGATGTATATTGGTTTCTCTTTTTCTTACTTTAGCACCTTTGTGGTTCAGCTACCCAATTTCGCTGTGCAAGAAACTGCACAATGACACTAAAAAGCTCTAAGTCTCTAAGTGCTAACAAAGAAGACGAACATGGACAATAAACATGCTGTTTGCTCACATAGCCCCGCAGAGTCGTGGATTCAAATGTAAAACATGGAGCTGAACCCAAGCCCATTATATCCACCTCAATTTGGCTGCACTGAAAAAAAAGCATTACAAAAGGACTAGCTACACTCATCTTTGTCAGTTTAGTTTCACTGAATCATTCCTCCTGACACGTACTTCCAATATCCACCTCACCCAGACGCGGGAAAGACTCATGTTTGACTCGAGGTCATCATAAATCTAGGTCAGAGGTTATTAGTGACAAACCCACTGTTAATGGAAAATTGTACTGAGTAATTAGTATAAGCTTTTAAAGATATAAGTTTACTTGTGATAGAATACTGCATGATGACCTTTTCCTGGCTTAGAACTGATTGTTTTTTATAAAACGTGTTCTGATATTTCTATCTGACTGTCATGGTGAGTCATCATATAACACAAGGTTATAATACCAGTGGTATTATTAGTATTATTATTGCAATAAAAACAATGGTTTCCAAATAGCTTGAGGCAAGTCAAGACAATCCATCGGATTTTGTAGTAACTGACTGGAATTGTGGTGACTGGTGTTTCTTTAATTTTCTCCTTTATTTCTACTCTCAGTGTAGATGGATCATCTGTTGGGAGACAAGACGTCATAAGTGCCTCCAGCTAATAATAATACTACCCAAAGACAAAAGACGAAATGTTAACAATAATGATAATAATAATAATAATAATAATAATGATAATAAAATGAGGTAAGCCTTGAAATTTTGGTTTGGTCTCTGATCCTCTGATGTGCCCGAGGCAGGTCATTAATGATTATGATTAGTACAAAGATACAGCAGAATTTTTATCCTGCCTCTTTTTACGATACTACATCAGGCTGCACCTACAAATGTTTTTAAGAAATATGGTCAAAGTGACAAATTTGTGACAAAACCCAGCTGAAGGTGAGTTCTTCAACCCCAAAATGATTTTACTGCAGTTTGAGTTATTACATAAAGTATCTGACATTTACTCTTTAAAAAAAGGAAAAAGATAAATGGCAATCAAGAGAAGTAAATGTTTATCTATCGGCGATCCTTTACTCCCTGGGAATTCAAATTCAAAGCACCATCCTTCAAATCTTTTGATTGTTTTTCATGTTTTCATCTTTTTAATCTTTAAAGATCAAATGAAAACCTACAGCTTAATAAAAAATGGTTAAAGGTCATTTTTTTTCCATGCTGCTGCTCACGCTGTGCAAATGAATTCACTACAAAGATATGGAGGTACTGCCACCTGCTGGAATGATTGGAGGGTCTTTACCTTACAAAATAAAGCTCCATTAGGCCACGAATTCATTCTTACTCACATTGCATGCCTCACTGTTGTCTGGCTTGTTAGGAAGAAGGAAGGAGAAAACCTTTAGCGCTCCCTCACACTCATCAACCGTCTGGTTCACCTCCTGGCAGCTTGTAATCACAGTGTAGAAGTGGGTGGGAACGGGGAAGCCATCAGCTGAGAACCTGGACCGAGGAGGGGGATCGGAGACACGTGCAAAATGTGAAAGAGTGAGAAGCTCGGGTCTGGTATACTTCATCACTTACACTGCTGTGACTGCTTACGTTAGGAGCTAAGTTGCATCTGAAGTCTAGTAAAACATTAAATAACCTCCACAACCAGAGCCAGTTTAGCATCAGTAATGAACTTAACACTTGTGCCTTTGGACCATTGGTGGAACATGCAGGCTTCTGAGAATATGTAAGCTCCACAAAGTGAAAACCACAGCATGCTGTTTAGTTATTAATCACTTAGAAATGATTCCTCACATGGAGACGACATGCTCACCATATATTTATAGTGCATTTATGACACAGGCAGAGACGACGGCTCTGCAAAGGGTCATAAAGACTGCAGAGAGCATCGGAGGGACAAATGGACTCTATGTACACACAGCGCTGAGGGAATTATCAGGGACTCACTCCTACCTCAGAAATGTGCATATCCTATCTGCAATATAATCAGACTCCTGTGTACATACTGCCACCCCTCTTGTACTTATTCTTATCTTTTCTAACACGCCTACTATGACTAAGAGAGCTCTACGCTGGTTTATGCACAAATGGCAACAAAAGAACCTTGAACCTTGTGTTGATGTGTTTTGACACATATATGCACATGCACGCTTACTTTAGTTGTTATCAGCTAGCTGACCGAGCACCATCATCGCACGCCGCCGCAGTAAACTTACTCTATTATCTTCTCGGTGGTGTCTCGAAGGCCGTCGTAGTTATAATCAAAAACAGGGCCGCAGAGAACGTTGATTCCATTGTTTTCCTCTGCATATCGCCGCAGCAGCGTCCCTTGTAGGTAACTCCACACTCCTGCACACCCACAGAAAAATAGGACATGCTGTTTATACTCTCACTTTTTATAAACATCAGTAATAAGAAACACTCCAAGAGCACAAACACCTGCCAAGGCAGCTCACTCTCTGTCCGGTATCTGAATTTGTATATATTCATTTTGTTTTCTTTTTGAGTAGATTTTTCATTCCAAAGAAAGAAATAATAAAAACAGGACAAGTGAGGTTTTACTGGTGGAGTGAAACATCTGTAAATCTACTGACCATAACAAGACTTGAGGCGTCACATCCTAACCCAGTGCTAAATAAGGAAACATATCCTGCTCTTGTGGTTTCCCTTTTATTCCTGCAACCTTTTATAGCCTTAATATAGAACCTATTAGCCGAGCAGACGCAAACAGAGACACAGCTGACGCACACAGAGTATAATGGGTGCATGCATGCGACAGGTATCCAGAGACTGAGCGTCTGTTTTCTCCTGATAAGCCTCTCTCTCTGTATAAACAATGGGTATCAGGCCATTCACACTCAGACCTGACATCACCACATTTCTGTGTTGTGTCTCATGGAGCACAAATCAATTTCCCTCTCCACAAGGACAGTTAAACTAACCGAGGAAAATGTGCTCCACATGATGTCAGACTTATTATTTAACTCTGAAACTATTCTTAAGTCACAATTTACTGTAAATGCAAAGGGAGGGGGTGAAAAAGTAAAATAGTAAGACTGTCACCAAAGGGCGTGTTGTTGCAGCAGCTTCAGTGCTGATAAGTATTCACAAATAGAGATGCAGTCATTTCAGACAGTCTGACATAAAAAGATGCTACGGTTAAGGTTCTAAGTTCTAGTCCAGGGGTGGGGAACTCCAGGCGTCAAGGGCTGGTCTCCTGCAGGATTTAGATGTGTCCTTGATCCAACACAGCGTATTTAAATGTCTAAATGACCTCCCCAATATGCCTTAAAGTTCTCCAGAAGCCTGCTAATGGACTAATCATCTGATTCAGGTGTGTTGACCCAGGGTGAGATATAAAACCTGCAGGACACCGGCCCTTGAGGCCTGGCGTTCGACACCCCTGTTCTAGTCCACTGTAGGATTTTTGGAGCAAGAAGAGGAATTTGCTAACTACCAGCTAACAGTGGCACATTTTTATTTTTATTTTACAGACAAAGATAATAGTGCTCAATGAGTAAAGTCTTAATGTTTCACTAGCCTGTTACTGAGACTGAAGCACAAACATCTTGTATGGGAATGTAACATATTTTGTGGAATGCAGCAAAGACCAGACTTCCCACATTCCCAGTCCCTGGTATAATTACAAGATCTTGAGACAACTGTTAGCGTGTTGCTACAGTTCCATACAGCTGAAGTGAAAATGAGAATTTTTGACTTTTATTGAGGTGACTTACTCTTGAAGGCAGGATACATGGCGACAGTGTTGGTGATGAGCGAAGCATCATATCTGGACTCGGGAGATGTTGCCAGCTCTGTCAACACAAACATGTGAGTCACACCTGTCTTATCATCTACTGTTTGCACATATCCAGACAAGCTCATATGAGATGTTGACATCGCAGAAACGTCGCTCAGAAGTGGTGACAGTCAAAGTTAACCCAGTGAAATGTCTGATTATTGTAATGATGTAATATTTTCCCGACACTCCGCTGGAATTCCAGTGTTTTCCTCCACAAATATCATTTTAAATGTAACTATATTATGTTAAATAACATAAGCTATGGTGCTAACAATACATGCAAAGTTTTGACAAATGAACTCCCCCATTATATGCAACAAGGTGGTCTGGTCCACTTCCTGTCGTTCTCTAACTTCCTTGGAAAGGTGAACTTCTGGTTCCTGGGCCCCTGATTGCCATCCTTATTTAAGAAATCTCCTGGTGTCACAAGACTTTTTTTTACATAATCGATACATGTTATTTTTTATAATGTTCCTCTATGACTACATCAGTTAAACTGTCAAGAATTAAAGCTCAACAAAGCCTAAACAACTTTTTCAATTACAATTAATTACAATTAATATCTGCATTACAAATAAGTCAATATAATATAGTTTAATCTCATTTATACTAAGATCCGGTTTTGTACATGTATGATTTTTGTACAGTGTGTATTAACATGAATGTTTCTGCACAGAGGGTCCTGAGTTCACCCTGTGGTGCTACCTGGGGGGAAGAGGAAGCCATACGTGAGGTGGGTGTTCTGGCTGTAGGCGCTGCAGCTCTGACTGTGATCAGCTGACACTCTGGCATCGACTCGGATGCACTTAGCACTCGAAGAAGCATCTGGTATAGGAGTCATGTCCTCCTGTGAGACAGACATGTGACAACATACAGTGAAACTGAACTGAAAATGTGGTTAATCACAGTTCATTCATGATTTAACAACAGGGAGATGACTTTTTTCCTACATAGGGCGAGGTTGGTTTAATATTTTCTTCCTTTAATAAATCATTTAATTGTATCGTCTTTAATGGTATCCAGGAAATATCAGTTGCAATTTGGTGCAGCTTAAAGAATCTAAGATAAAAGATAAAAAGCAGTTAAAGTGAGAGTGAAACTCAGATGCAATGCTGGGTGTTAATATAATGTTTACTTCCACTCATGTCTGCGTGTTGTTTTGGCATTCATGCATGATGATGTATATGCAAAGAGCAGGTGTGCCATATGTGAGCAGCTGCACAACATAAACCCGCGACGAGTTCAAGTCAAACATGCACGTTCACCAAATCACAGACCGAGTGTGTTTACTGCAGTGGCTGTTTGAGATTTCATGTTTGCATGTTTTCAGAGCTCTGTCACATCCTGCTGTGACACAAACACAGTCACTCACTGCAAACAACACCACGTACAGAGTGCCTCTAATATGGTTGCATCAGAGTTTTTAACCTCATTTATGTGAACAAAGGTCTGAGAGTAAAGGGAGGAAGAAGAAGTCTGTTTACTGTATGGACATGCTATTCGTGCAAGCACAGGAAAGGGTTCAAAAAGCAGAGATGCAAGAGTTACTCTTGTACTCTTACAGTCACTGTAGTTTTAACCATAAATGCTACATTTCAAACTTTTTTTAACTAATGACCTGAGTAAAGACTTTTGTAATAGTCTTTACTCAGGTGTCAGGCTGTCATCAGTTAGTTACCACATTTCCCCCGTACTAACATCCTTACACTGGCTGCCAGTCACTTTTCTGAAAACCCACTTTTATTCCTTGGCTTTTAAATCAGAATGAGTTTGTACTACTTTTATTTGTCTTATTTCTTACTCAGATCTTCTCATTTTATGCCTTTTTCATACATTTTCTTTTTTGTTTTTATCTCTTTTAATTATTTCTATGTTAAATGCACAGCACTTTGCTCAACAGTTGTTGTTTTAAATGTGCTATATAAATACATTTGACTTTGACTAATCATCATAAAGTACCGTGATTGCACCAGGGTTAGTAACACCAGCATGTCCCTGAAGTGCATTCAAACATGCTGATATAGCAGGACTTCTGAGAAGATAAGAAAAGCTTCGAAACATTGCACAGAAAGGCTTCTTCCTCTTCTTCTTCTATCCCAAGCGCCCTCTTGTGTCTTGCAGGCACCTCTGCATATCCTCCTTGTCCACAACCATGGACGTCGTCTGAGGTCTTCTTCTTTCCTCCAACATATCCACTCTCCCTCCTCTGAACATGTCCAAACTGCCTCAGCCTCGTCTCGCTAACGTTATCTCCAAACTCCTCGACCTGAGCTTTGCCTCTGATGTACTCATTTATCATCCTGTCAATTCTGGATACTCCCAAATGAAAAAGTTTGCAAAAGGTGTGTTAAAGTGCTTTTCACAGACAAGATTGTAAATTCAAGAATTAGACTTTCCACAGGAAGAGGGCGGTGATGACCTGCAGACTCTTCAGGTTAAGTTTCTTGATATGAACAGCAGCTAATTGTAAGCAAACAACTGGCCTGAAATATCCTGGTAACAGGATACACTTCATATCATGGAAGTGTATCTATAAAATTATCCTGTGAAGTTTTTATAATTGTAATGAAATTCCAACAAGAGAAATAAACCTTAAACTTAAATAAAGTTTAAGGTGACTTTCAAGGGACAATCAATGGCTCGTAGAACGCCGCTGACCGATATACGACGCAGTGAGAAATGTATATGTTTCTGTGTGTGTGTACCGGTGGTGGCAGTGTGTATGATGTCCACAGGGGCATGGCTCGCTCTTTGCTGTATCCACTGATGAACTCCACATGATGAAGAAGACTGTACTGAGTGTCGAACATCACCGCTGGTCGACCAAACGGCAGCTGGGTGCTGTCTGCAAAAACAACATGTTGTACCTCGATGCCAAATTATTTGATCATAATTAAACGTGATTCTGTTGGTGTCCTCTGCAGTTCCTACTGATCAATAAAATGGCAAAAAATAAAAATAAAAGCAGAAACAGGAGGCATTGCTTTTTCAAGAATCATGATGAAGAAAATCTAGATTTACTGTCAAATAATCATGTTTGCTCAGCTGCTTCCTGAATGCAGCTGTGTGTATGTGGATAACAACACTTACTATAACTGTAGAGCCCGTCTGATGCGCGAGTGAAGGGTCCACTGATCTCCACTTTGTTCTGAAAATGATAAAATGTGTTTTTTTTCTTCATCTTTGTTTGTTACAGAAGAAAGTGACAAACACACTGAAATCAGCTGAATTCCACCTGATGTTAGAAATGATTTCTGTGGCATTACTGCCTCCCACAGACCTCATCGTCACAGCTGCAGCCCAGGTCGTGGCTGATTTCGGCGTCGGACGGCGGCGATGGTGGCGTGACTTCCTCGGACATGCTGGGTTGGAAAGGCGGGTCTTTCAGCATATCGTTCAGACTGCCGTGGGTCCCATTGTTTGGAACTGGCTTCAAACCCAACAAGTCTGAAGCACAAACAATCAGAGGACTATTATTGTTAATAGTAACAATAACATTAATATAATTATCTAGGCCAGGGGTGTCCAACTCCACCTTTTAGACGCATCCTTGTTCCAACACACCTGAATCAAATGAATGACTTCTTACTGGGACTTTGCCAAACTTGATGGCATGCCGAAGAGGTATCCAACCATTTGATTCAGCGGTGCTGGAGTAGGGATGCATCTAAAAGCTGCAGGACAGTCGCTCTCGAGGACTGGAGTTGGACACCCCTGATCTAGGCCATATTTTCTGTCATTGAAAACGAGAAAAAAGAATTCTTACCACACATGACATTGTATAACTCTATATTCTCAAACTCTGGCACCATCTTCTGAAATTTAAAACTCGGCCCATGGCCAATAAAGATTGTCTGCATGCAAAAAAGAAGGAAAATGTAAAAAAATCAAACAGCGAAATCAACTCATGGAGTTTTCAAACAAACTTTATGAAAAACTATTGTGTAGACATCAGATCAGAGAGATGTATTCCTCATAATGAATTATAATAATAGTAATAGTAATAGTAATAGTCAGCCATGTTTCTTGTCCTTCTCTGAAATTCTACTTTTCTCGAAACAAAACTCTGTGTGGAACAAGAAGTAACCTCTGGGGCTGAAAATGAAGCCGAATGAACCTTAAATTCCAAAAACTGCAGTTCCTTCAGCCACCACTTGATGTCATCGTCAAGGGTCAGTCACTTTATAGTAGATGGTCTTAAAAATGGTACAAAGTCTTTTATGTTCTTTAACAATCACATCTGTACTGACAACACATCTGTCCTTAACTATTTAAATTCTGTTTACCTATAACTGCTACGTGTCAGGCTTTAACTCACCTGGTCCAGCCACTGAGCTAGCCCTCGTGCCTGTAGTGCTGCAGGTGGGTTTTTTAAAAAATATTAAAATACTATGGCTTGCTTTGTGATTTAAAATATGCTACGTGGTAAGATTTGGCTCAGAAAGCCCAGGATGGCAGTACTCATAACGCCAAAATTGGTCCATCCCTCTTTTATATGTTATAGTAATCTGAAAACACCAGTAGGTTACTGCATCACCTCATAAGCATTCAAACAAAGTATCCAAGCTTGACGCACGATGCCTTTAACATATAAATACGGAAGGAGCAAACAGCAGATATAACACATGAGTACCCTCATGCTGGTTATCTTGTTGTCAAAGCCGTGATCACCAAAGAAACCACACCGAGTCCTCGGTTTTTCTGGCATTTTCCTGAAACAAAAAGAGAAACGTTTTTAAATCCATAAAACTGCAAACCTGAAACAAACATGGAGTATGCAGGAACTGACTCAGTTTGTGATTTTTGTAGCTCAGTGTGACAAAATTCAAAAATCCCTTCTTCAACTCACTTTCTTGAAGAGCACTGAACCACTGAATTCAACACTAAATATCAGTCAACTGGATAACTTAAAGTCCTCAAATTTAACCAGACATAAATCAAAAAATAAAATGGGGAGTAGGGGTCTAGCAGGCTGCTAGTTTCCTTTGTAATCGTCCTGTTTTTTCCTCAGACTTGATAAGATCTCAATTTATTGGTAGTTAAAACACCGTTTATGACAGATTAGAATCACAGGCTACCTGGCAATGTGCCACTTCCTCTCCATCAGCAGATGGACATCCTCAATCCGTCTGTTGTTGGCGTAGTGAAGCCTCTTGGGTAAATCCCGTTTCAGGTATGGCTTGAAGTGCTGAGCTGGCATTTTGCACTGAAACAGTAAATACAAAGGTGAACGACCTGACCCCTGCAAACACAGCAAACCGCTGTGCGTCTCAGTTTGTTTTAGGCTGTATCGTGATCTTATACATTTGTTACTTACAGTGAGGTTTGCAACCACAACTTTTGGGTCATCTGGAAATGGAAATTTGAGAAATATAAAGCAGGTTTTGCATCTAAAAAACATCTGTCACTGTGTGCTATTTAAATGTGCGGGCTTACACGTGGTCGATTTTGGCTCACGGGGTCGTATTCTGCCCAGTGAGCCAGGGATCAGCATGATCTCGTCTATGTTGAGTGGGTAGCTGCTGAGAAACTCTGTCCTGTCACAGTGGGCCTCCTCCATCCCTGAGACATAGAAATGACATCGGTAACTTCTGGTTCTCGGTGCTGACACTGAGAGTACACTCCAAGTGAAGGAACCTGTGTGTCTTTTAAATGAACCATGTGATTTTCAACAGTTTTAATAGAGACTATGAAAACCAGATGCAACTCTTGATGGCATTTCTGTGGACTAGAAGAGGTCAGATCTAGTGTTTCTTCAGTCCTGGTTTTCTCCCCTCACCCTCAACCGGTCACAGCAGATGGCCCCGCCCCTCACTGAGCCTGGTTCTGCCGGAGGTTTCTTCCTCTTAATAGGGAGTTTTTCCTTCCCACTGTCGCCAAGTGCCTGCTCATAGGGGGTCATCTGGTGTTTTCTCTGTAATATTGTAGCGTCTCCATTCATACTAAAAAGCAGCACGAGGTGTTTGCTCTTGTGATTTGGTGCTATAGAAATAAAAGTGAACTGAATTAAACTATTGTGAAGAAATGTTGAGTCATTTTTGACCTATCCTTTTTTCTGTAGCCCTCATATAAAAAGTCTATGTGTAACTTCTTCCTTCCATTGCGAAAATTAGGAACATCCCATCTCAGAGTCATGCTGAAAAACTAGTCCATGCATGTGTTGTTTCTGGATTGGACTATTGCAATTGCTCATTTCCAGGCTATCCGAAAAAGTTCAGTGAAACCCCAAAGTTGATCCCAAATTGTTGCACCGAGAGTAGTAAATAGAGATCATATTTCTCCAATAACATTGGCTCCCTGTAATATTCAGAACTGAATTTAAAAGTCTCTCTGGGACGATAAAGCACCATAAAATTTTAAAGGTCTCGTAATATTATATTATCCCACTAGAGTACTTCCATCTCAGGCTGTAACCTTACTTGTTGTTCCTGAAGTTTCTAAAAGTAGAAGAAGCTTCAGCTATCAGGGCTCTCTCCTCTGGAACCAGTTCAGATACCTGGATCAGGTGATCCTGAAACATTATTTAGTTATGCTGCTACAGATCCGGCTGCTGGGGGACTTCCTGAGCACTTTTCCTTCCTCCCAGTGAAGGAGTGAAGGTTCTAAAGAAGGTCTCTTACTCTGAAAAGGAGTTCTTCCTTCCAAGCACAACACATAGAGGACTGTCTAATCATTGAGGTTTGCAGTTGCAAACTAGTGCTGTATTTACAAGAACTTTAATAAAAGGGTTAATTAGACAAAATCCTCAGAATTCAACAGGTTTCTGTGGAGCTCATACCGTGATCTCCTACAATGATGAGATTGATACAGCGGTGCAGGTTCATCTGCTTCAGTCCATTCATTAGCTGACCAATGATGTTGTCAATTTCCCTCAGAGGGTTGTCCAGCTGTGGACAATATTTAAATTTAAACCAAAATGATTGATTATTGCACATTATTAATCGCACCTCCAGTGAAGAACTCTTAGACCATCTTCAGGCCTAGCTCACCTCACTGCTGAGTGGACCCATTCGATGCCCGTAGGCATCGGGCTGCTCTGAGTGGATGGCATAAACATACGGCCTGAAAAGACATGACAAAGAAAACTCTGTGCTGTGAGACTTTTCATGGAACAGTGATGACTAAACAAGGTAGAAAAAACAACCTTGACTGGTTTTGTTGTTTCAGTGTGAGTTCAAGTATCTCACCTGAACTCACAACCAGAGAAGAAACACAAACACCTACTTCACCTGCCGAGCTGTAAAAACACTTCCTACACGTCACTACCAAGCACTTATCTGCAGCATCACACACCCTCAGACACCAAGCTACTTTTTGCACAATACAGCAGTATTTTGCACATTTCCTTTGCACTGTCTTGTGTCTGTATCGTCCTGTTCGGTCTGGTGTTGCACTGTCTTGTCTTTTTTTTTTTGCTATTTACAATGTACATGGCTGAAAAAGCCACTTGACACTTGTCTGGTCCCATCGCTGACGCCAAACTAGCTCTACATAAACATAAATCAGCAGTCTCTTAAACAGACACACCTACAATATCACTGTCACTATCATTCTTGAGTAATTTTACACATTATTTTGTGTGTGAAAGCTACATGCTAATTTACTGTCACAGTTCAAGAGACAAGACTGTATATGTTTTTTGTTATTTATAATGACACACAGTGCTGTGGAGTAATGAAACTTTCAAAGATTGCTAATAAGTTGAGTCACATTTACTGCATGTCTGTATAACTCTACCCTCTCATAGTTGTTCCCCACTGAACCACAAACAGCTACATGTATCTTTGTTTTAATATTATTTCTAACTGTAATTTCACACATTTTGACAATCCTCGTCCCGTTTTTTACTATTCTGATCCTGACTGCTGTAAATGTTTGCACAGGCCATCTACCAGATAATCATCAACAATCAACACACAAACTTTGACATGAGAGAAACTTTACACGAGTGCTGCAGTTTTTGCTCGGTAGCTCGGGTTGTTTGGTGAGTAAAAAATATGGACACACCTTACATCATCGGGCAAGTGCAGCCAGTGCAGGATGGTCAAAATCCTCCTTTCAAGAGGAATCACCCTGAAAACAAAAGTCAGCTGATGATTAAAATGTTAATATGACAAAATTTTTATTCCATCACCAAATAACCGAGGCTGATGGTTTGAATGTAAATCAGCAGATCTCTGCGCCTTGAACACGCTGTTTTGTTCTGACTCCTTTGACTCTTCAATGGCCTCTGTTGTGACTGGCTGTGTAGGGGCATTGTCCCATTGTCTGTCTGTCTCAGGATGTGACTAGTGCACGTCTTCATGTGTAGCCCTCGTGATCATTGAGTCATGGACATGCAAATACTCGCTGACATGAATCTGTCTGCTTCGTGTCTGCCGGTCGAGCTCGGCTGAAGGTCATCGGGTGAAATCAAAATCAAAAGCTCCTCTTTTACTTCAGACTTAATAACAGTTTGTAGTTAATTACACAAAGCATCACAGAAGCACTGTTACTCGATGATGTCACACATTTTAATACTTTAACTAAAACCTTTGACTCTACCCAGTATCCCATTATCACTTCTCTTCTCCTCACTGCTTCAGACTCAATCTTCACGAGTTTTTCAGCTACAGTATTGTATTTGTTGTTGTTTTTGCCCTGAAGTTCTCTCATTATTTCTCCTGCAAGAAAGAGTTTTATTTATTATAGTACATTATTGTGTTATTTGAAAAGTAGAAAGATTTCACCACAATGAACAACAGCTCCACCAGCATCCACATCATATCTCCTTTCTGCACTGTTTCCCTAAACTGGCAGTGTCCTAGGCAACATGCACACCTAAGCCACTCCCCCAACGCATTGGTACTTTTGCAGTTTAACGGATGCTAAAAGAAGGCTTCAGCATAACGTCTACAAGTTTTATTTATTTTGTTTTTGTAATGTTGTCAAAGGTTGAAAGATCTTCAAATCTGCACTCACTGTCAGCCAGTCAGTCACAGTGGAGGAGTGATGGAGTGGGACCTAACACTACATTCACAGCCATCACATCTCATTTGTACAAGCACTAAACTACAGTAAGGAGGAACGTAATACTGCCAGGCAGATACAATAGCCAAAATATCAAATGTAGAAATAATGTTTTGGATGATCATGCTTGGTGTTAGGCCAGCCACAGACTGGCGTCCACGGTGTACCCTGCTGTTTGGCCTATGAGTCATAGGCTCCAGCCCCACTTAACCCTGAGGGGGCATTTTATTAAGAGAGATCCGGGGATCCCTCTAAAAAGTGCATTTAACTGACTGAGGACATCAAACATTTAACGAAAATCAAACAAAATAAATATAAGTAGTCCTGAAAAAGTGGAAGTGACTCCTGGAAGGCTCAGTAAAGTCTGATATCTAAAGCTATTGAAAAACATTCCAGTACTAACTTAAGTACCAAGGCCAGAAGAACGTGCCTGGTTTCACTCCTTGTTTCTCAGCGGTGATCCAGATCTGCAAAACAGAAACAAAAGGAGATGAAATCCAGAAATCCAACGTTCCTCTTAAACACTGTTATAAGTGACCATAACACATTACATAAGCTCTTCAACTCTATGGAGAGAAAATGTTGACAAAACGGTCACAAATGTGTTAAATATTCTCAGGATTTTGTGTCACTTTGGGTACTTACAAAGGTACGCACACGTACAAATACCAATATTTACAGAAGCGCACTTTTTTTTTAATTTGTATTTTATGTTTTAAGAGTTACACCTGCTTTTTAGTCAGCTCCTACACTGGACTCTAGACTGTACTCACAGGCTGTCCGCCCCACCAGCGGTGGTTCAGTTTCTCTCTGGAACGCAGGGTGAACGTGGCGTTAAAGTCTGGGTCATACATGGTATTCCCCACGATCCCGTGGGACTCTGGGTACAGACCCTGCAGACGGATGGCACATTTAGTGTTTTAAAAATGAGTCCTACACTTGAGTAGCAACACGAGCAGAGTGTAAGGGCATTTTGAACATACTGGCAAACATTTGTGTTTGCTCAGCTTTCAGACAGAGTACTCATTAACAGACTAGCTTTACTGTAACTTCTAACATGAAACATCCATTAAATATGCTGGCTCACTTACTGTGGCTAGGGTGTACAAATTTGGAAATGTTTTTGAGGGGTAGACTGGTCGCATGTACGGCGTGGACGTACCACATCCTCCTGAGGGCAAACAAAAGGTCATGTTTTTAAGAATTTTAAAGAGTAAAATCTAGTTGAGAAAGCTGCATTTTACAGGATGACACAAGCAACCAAGGTATATTTTAACTTCTCAAAAGGTATATAATGGACATACAGAAATTATTGTCTCTAGAAAAATCACTTAAATACAGATAAAGTAAAAAAAAAAAAGACATACTAAGTTTGTGAAGGTTTGGGATGACAGATTGGTCCTTCTTCAGGTAGGAGGCTCTGAACCCATCGAGTGAGAGCATGATGAGAGGAGGACGGATGAAGCTGAGAAGCACAAGAATGACAAAGTTGGTTGATCTGGTAACATCACCAAACTGCAGTTATCCTCCAAAATGGTGCTTCAGGTTTCTACAGGAGGCGTGGAGCCATTATGCTTTTTTAGAGACGCGGTTGGTCATCAGTCTTACCCTGCAGGGCATTCAGGACTCTTGATGTCCTCGCATTCTTCTTGCAGCCATGAAGTCTCACCTTGTGAGGAAACCACAGTACATCACGTACTTGAAAGCAAATTTAATCTTCATGTCACTTTGTTAAAAATGATGATATGTACCTTTGCAAATGGACTTGTAATTTGAGCAGCAGTCTCCTTTTTCCAGACAGTCCTCTGAGCAGTGGCAGGCATGGTCTTCGTTCCTCTCCTCCCCACACCGATCCGGTTTGCACTCAAAGCCTCCCTCTGAAGCGCAGACAGGAAGCCAGTTCATTGATTATTTACGTGTGTGAAAAATAACATTTTCACAGGATTCTCTGCAGTTCTTTGGAAATCTAAGCACATGCAATGATTCAACAGCTTGTAGAAGCAACTTTAGCAGCAATAACTTAAGCAGGTCTAGTCCACTGGTCCACTCGTCTTTGCAACGTTGCTCCAGTTGATTGAGGTTGATGGATATTTGTTTGTGCACAGCTCTCTTAATAATTTGCAACAGCAGTTTAATCTACATGATTTCTTGACTTTGACTGGGTTATTGTGCATTATGGCCAAACATGTCCACTCAGGCTTTGTCTCTCCAAAGGACATTGTTCCAGAAGTTGGGTTTTTTTTCTTCGATATATTCAGACACAACTTTGCAAACCTAATCTGTGCTGCCATGCTCGTTGTTAAAGATTAGAGTTCTATCCTGGCACCCTGTAATATCATGAAGTGTGAAATTTAACATGTGAATGACTTGAGGCCTCTGAGCCCTAGCTCTTGTTTTTGGGGGGATTTTTTTACAGTTAGCCTGAGCAGAGGTCTGACATCCTCTCCTGGGAAGACTGTGACATTGTGATTAGATATGCATACATAGATGCATTTGATTAGCTGCTTCCTACCCTATTAATTCAGATGAAACCAGGAAGGGTTTCATATCTCAAAACACAACACATCAGTGTGCTGCATCATGACAAACTCAATCTGATTACATCATAACGTTACTCTTACTGGCTCCGTGTAAGACTTGTGAAGTTTCCTGGGACACTAAACTGATGCTGAACCTTCACACAGCCTGGTTAGTAGGTGTGAACCCACTTCCATTAATAAATGACTTTCAGCTGTTCCCTTATTCACAGCAGATAGTGCTCTGTGTTGGATTTGGCATCTCAAAGGATTTTTGTCTCCTTCTGAGAATGAACTCTTTTGATTCTTAAGCAAAATCACTACCCAATCGAACCAGAGGAGGCCCTTCCTCTTAAGGGAGTAAGTCTTAAAACATGTGGGAAAAGGACCCATGGGTCACACTGCACAGTGGAATTGGACAGTGTGACTGGTACAAGTCCTCAGAGTCTCCTTCTTGTGTAGAAACCCATCCAGCAATCAAACTCCTGGACAGCATGTTCACTCCATTCACTGATTGTTGAGTTTTCTCATGTGGTACAAACTCTACAGAGCTTGTTGATTAAACCATTGTGTTACTGAGCCTTGAAAGTAATGCAGTGTCTCTGTGGGTCCATGACCATCTTCCAAGTCCCATGTTAGACGAGCTCAGGCTGCACATACGCCTTGCCTCCAGCAGCCTCGACAGCTTGTTCAACTTTAGCTAAATTCTGCCGAGTTCAGCTGCCTCCGAGTCCCCAATTAACCCTGTTCGACTATTTAACTGTCTTCTCCCAACCAACGTTTTAAGATCTCAGATCTCTGTTGCATAACAGAGGGTCCTAAAATGTGTTACAGATTATCCATACCCAAGCAATGCTGACTTTTTATTATACATTTTAAAAAGAAGACCCACAAGAAGCTCATGGTGGCTGAATTCATTTGAAGATTTTTTTTAAATGTTCCACAGTTGTTTACTTCATGTTTTCAAGATGAACCTACAGTTATATGTGATTTATGCAACCAAGATTTAAATTAGCATCAGATGAAAATGAGCATTTTGGCTTTTGTTAAATTTCCCTGTGTTACAAGAGAAAGTACTCATCCCGAGCTTTCTATGCAGTTCATCAGATGTTCGACACTATATGAAGCATATGCAGTAGTAAATATCTATACTTTTAATATTAGGTTTTTTTCAGACAGATATGTAGATACATTCATTCTGGGGGCTGTTACACATCTCTAAACTGCTTTTAAGGGTTTACATAGTCAGTTAGATGCAGTTAGTTCTGGACCACGAGCCACAGACTGGGTAAGAAAACAGGAAGCAAAGAAAAGAAGAGAGACGTGAACAAGGGTGTAGAAGACTGACCTGTTTTCAGGCAGTGCTCATCAAAGTCAGAGCAGCAGCTGTAGTAGGTTTTGCAGAGATTGTCACATCTGCATCCTGGAGGGCTGGCCACCTCCAGCTCAAAGCACCTCCCCTTACAGGAGCCTGCTGAGCTGACCCACTCTGAAATGACTACAGGGAGGGGAAGGGCACAGTGAGACACACATGCTGCAAACATGCCCAGATACAATGTTTACCAAGTATAATGGTGTACAGCTCTGATATAAAATGTGTTTTTATGTCTTTAAGCAAGATCGAGAAGTCACAGTACACAAGTTCTAGTTCGGTTTTCCACCATAACAGTCATTCAAGGTAAATTCAATTAATTTCCTATACCATTTTTTGTCATCTAGATCTTCGATGTCAAAACTCATGAATAAAACATTCCTGATGATGTGAAGTTAAAGTTAAATAAGTGCACCGCACTCATTCCTGTTTGAAGCTGCAGAGTTGCACAATGATCACCTGAATAGTTTTTATAAAACCTTAGATTTTCAGCAGATGTACCTTAACTTTATTAATGATATTATCCAAATATAAAGGTGAATAAACTAAATCTGTATTAAACAAGCAGCAACTTTGCAGGCTGACAAATGAGTCCATGGTGAAAGTAAAATGCAGTTCCTGAAACGTCCGCACGGAAAGCGAAACAATCCCATCAGTCTCCCAGACTCTCACGTGAATATGCTCAAAGATGGAATTAGAGTTACTATTTTCACTGTGTGAATATTTCCTTCCAGCCGATGGTGCGTTTCACATTCTTCGCAGAAACTTCTGGGTGACATCACACATGAATCAAACATGGAGAATGTAACATTGCATTTGCAGGTGGTGACGAGCACGAAAATCTAAATAACTGCGATTGATAATGAATCATATAGATGTTAATTATTGCTGTATGGCTAACGATGTTTATGGAAAGTTTTGTTCACATTGGCTCAACCATTAAGGGGGAAATATGATACATACAGATATATATTCACATATATCCTGCTATGATTAGAGTGAGATAACTCAGTAAGAAACCAAACACTTTGAATGCAAACACGGTATGCCTGTAGCTACTAGCTCGGTGCTAGGCTTCACCTCAGCTACATGAAGGCACTGAAGTGAACCTCCGTGTCTGTGTTGCTCCTGCCTTTTATAACATTTCATTTTTTGTGTGCTTGATGGTTTTTTTCTAGCCTTGATGCGTCTTAGCTAGTTGGTAACTTGGCACTACACATTTTAAACATCAATGTCATTTTGGTCAAAATGCAGAAATAAAGGTTTCCACCACATTTGATCAGATCAGTCTTCAGCTCACTTATAAGACTTTTCTTTTTGAACTCAACAGCCCAGAATAAGCGTTGCTAAGATATCAAGTGTGTTCTCACTTTTAGTATGAGATGGCGGGTTGTCTCCTCCCTCTGAAGGTCGGCTGGCTTGAAACACATAAGCTCTGCTGACATCAATGCCCCACAGACAGAACACAACCACTACCTGCAGAAAACCAGAGAGCATTACTTTTTAACACATTTCCACTCATAAAGGTCAAAGGTCAGGCTTGGAGCATCTCTAGAGCTGGTTCAGCTTTAGAGTCTTGCTCAGCAACACTTTACAAGTATTGATGTTTTCCAAAGTACAATTTAAAACATAGATTTCAGGTGGAAGCTAAGCAGCAAAGAACTGTAACTGGAGCTTTGTTTTATGTAGCTCCAAATGCTTTTAATAGGTTTAATTACACAATCATGCAGTTGGACATTTTCTTGCTTAAATAAGTAAGACTTTCCCTGAAGAATCAACTAGATGGCAACTTTGTTGCTCGAAAATCTGTTAATGATGAAGCGTACACAGCTGTGCAAGTTACCGTGCCATGTGCACCAGGTGCACTTTTACATCCACATACAGTCGCAGATGTTGAATCTCCTCACATGCTGATGGTCTCTCTTCTCTTTTACCCAAATAATAATAAAAAAGATTGACACAGATTTACATATTCAGAGTTCCCCTCTGCTACTACATGATGTCCACTGGGTGAAAGCTTTGATTTTTTGGAATATTTCCATTATGATATTTATTACTCTTCAATATTTTAGATGACAAAAACACTCTAATTAGTTGAAACCTTACATGAAGTAATATAAGTCAAACCATAAGTTAGACCATGACCTAAACACTGAGTTTAGAAACAAATGTTTGATCTAAAATGTGACTCACATCGGCGGTTCTCTCACGGACCACATTTGGCCTTGACAGACAGTTTGGACGCAGGGTGACCCTGGTCACCCCAGCTCTGCAACAGGTCAACCTCATATGTGTCATATGTCAGCTGTGGTAACATTTCTGTGCCATAACTGAGTTATAAAATCCCAAAGTAGCCCGATTAGGTCCAGATGTGTCTGGTAACTGGATATTTTTTGTTGACTCAGCATGTATTGGCCAGATGTTAGATGTATTGTGACTTCTCCTCCACACTACAGCTGTCATTACCTATGTCAATACAGCGTCATGACTTGTGGATCATGTCTGCCCCTCAGAGAGCTCAAGGTTGCCAATATCAGTATGTTATCCGGGTATTTTGATGTTAACTCAGTGTGGACTGGTGTGTTCTTTAAACTATGATGATCCAATGACTGATGACTAATTCAGGTATTATTCATTTTTAATATATTGCAATACCTCGCACACTATACAAGTAATACAAAACACTTATCAAAACATTGCTAACTTCAATTCATTCTAAAATTAATGATAATAATAGTGATGATGGTGATCAGACCCACGTCCTGAAGGACCGGGACGTGAGTGATCCATAGTGGAACCGTTAACCTACAGCTTTCTGCTTACCTTTACCTCCTACAGGTAAACAAATCTGCGACATTGTTGACAATGAGCTGTTCCAGGCTATCCATCATCATCATCATCATCATCATCTGTCCCGGTGTGAGTCAGACCAAAAATAACAGCAGCAGTCATCGCTGCTGCATAATCGATACTTCTCCTCAGAGTTATGCAATCCCTTCTTTCTTAAGGTAAAGCTTCCAGGTTTGCGCTTTGCGCTGATGTAAGGCACAGAGCGATTGTCTCGCTCTCAGGTCGATACATCAGATCTGCAGCCGTGCAATCTTTGTTTAGAGGGCAGGCGGGGCGGAGCTGGGAAACACTTTAAATGAAGCTAAAACTACACAACGCTGAAATCAAACCAACAAAACTGTCACAGTCTTACCGTACCAAATTTTCCAGAAGCATTTTCCAAAGAGCGACTCTACTTCTGGCATTCCCTTAATAAAAACTGAAAGATCAGATGTGTCCGACAGAAGGTCCTCGGTGCACCTCTGCAGATCGATGAAGCACAGCGCTGGCTTCCAACTCTCTCTCTCTCTCTCCACTTGTTTGCCTTTGCTCTCTCTCTCTCTCTCTCTCTCTCTCTCTCTCTCGCCCTCTCTCTGCCTCTCTCGGTCTTGATCCAATAAGAGATGAAGTAATGGTAACAGCTGCGCTGTGGTACAAGAGAGCGTCAGGTCGGGGTGACGCTCCGGAGTCCAACACAGTCAGCAGCATTGAACTGATCACAGAGAGAGGGGGGGAGGGGGAGGAGGGGGGTGTATGGGGGCACTCACGGGGAAAAGAAAATTGTATAATCTCTGATCCTCAGCCGTTTTCTGTCTTAAAGGAATATGTTGGTTTCATTGATCTGCTGGACAGAATAATTGGCCCTGATTTATGTGAGGTTGATGAAACTTTGTCATAATGAGCACTGACAGCTGGGATTTAAAGGTCTCTTTAGTAAGCTGCTGTGATTTTTTCAAAACAAATAAGAAAAGTGTGCATGGACACATATTGCATAACAAAGCAGTTTTGAATTTTCCTGAGAAATGTTGCACTAGTCTGAGTCAAAGTCCCAAACTGACCGCAAAGAACTGTACGTTGTCTTATCAAATGCTTAGCATTGCCTAATGACTGGTGGTGAAATCTGAGCAATGCACAGTAACTGTGAGCTGATGTTTCAGAAAAACAGAAAGCAGCCTCGCCCCAGTTTCACCCCATTTTGAGTCTTTATTCCTGCCAGTGTAATACTGAAGATCATCTGAAAATACCAGCAAACTGTGGAAAATCCACAGGACAGGGTTTGTGAACACTGTAAGCTCTGTTAAACTTAAAAAGTTCACATTTCCTTATAACTCAAACAGTAGGTTGAGCTAAACATTGGGCCTGTTATTTCACTAATCTTAAAATGAATTTTGGCTAAAGCAGTAAAACAGAACTGTTTAGACCAAGGTCTGCCACGTCGCTCAGTGACTACAGTGAGGATACTCCCTGCATGAATACACTTTGTGTTCTGTTTGCAAATGTTCCAAAACAGAGGGACCAGTGAGCCAATGCCCATGACTTTCAACAGGAAAGTACTGCAGTGCATAAGGATGGACTTTCCACGGGCATCTATGTAAAGATGTGGGCAGTGAGGGCTTTTAAAGTAAACCTGTTTGTCTCTGCTTTGAGGTGTTTTGGGGTTTTTTTTTACTGTTTCTATGAAATTCACATACCTCAGGAATAATTCACCAGTGCACAATCGTCCCTCAGGCTGTGTTCCTCTTTGTTCACAGAAGAAGGTCGAGTTTCTTCCAGGATGAAGGAGGAGTTCATGTCAGATGCAAATAATTCAACTAAGAAAAGCACAATTATGGTTACTGTTTGTTTGGTTTTCACAGAGCCAGCAAAGAAGGCCCTGACACTGCTGTTCAAGCATAAAGTAAAGCTTATACTGTGGTTATGGAGTAGCAAACATGGGCTGTAATTTGCTGAAGCTTTACTTATAAATTCATTTATTTAAGTTTATACTGAACATGGCTTTACCCTATTCTGAGATCTGCTTGTTGTCATGGAGATAGCCCACAACAGCCCCACCCACCTGCTGTCCACATCTTCTGTGAGGGGGAGCAAATCAGAAACAAAAGATCGATGAGCTGAAACAGCATGCTTCAGACAGGATGAACCAAAGTTTGGTATTAAAGCAAAGAACAGGTAAAAAAAAAAGAATAAATAAATGAGGAAAATTGATGGGGGGTAATATACCAAAATAAGTAAAGTGCTGATACCAGCTGAGGAAATGAGCTCATACACCATAGGGTGTCTAGGATCTGAGGGTGGCGTGCTGGAGAGATTCTCAGTGTACCGCCTGGAGTGGAAGAGGCAGCCTGGGGCATGGGGGTCTGGATATCTCTGCTTAGAGAAGCAGCAGAAATTTGATGGATGAAAGGATGGATTCAGTTCGAACCGTGAATCGCGCAGGTCTACTCCAGTAGAAATCAAGAAGAAAAAATATGGTTGTAAACGTGTCCACTAATATTCCCGCCTGCTGCAACACAACAGCAGGCTATTAAAGGCTATCCAGAAGCCGTGTGTACAGGACCACCCACATAGCCATTCTGCCCCGTAAGCCTCCGCCTCAGACAACGACGACAAACTTTTGGATTTGTGTTCGTGAGACACCTCAGAGGTGACACAGATGCACCTCAGAGGGCTCCATTAAAGCTCGGTAGAATTGAAGACGTTTTATAAGTTTCCTTTACTTTAGACACACATGCTCAAATTTCAGTGGAGAGGTCAGAGGTCATGTGCTGCAGGTCGGCATTTATTGACTTGTTCAAGGACATCAAACACATCAGTTTACTCGCCTGTTTTTTTTTACTGAAGCAATCAAAGTCTGTTGTATTTCAATGCATGTGAACCTACTTGAAATTCATGGCATAGCGAAATAACCAAATCATTAAATAAATGATTAATGGCCAGCACTTGTAAACACATGTAAACATTTAAGGGACTTTGTATACATGTCAGGTCCCATGAACGGAGAGAAAAGGCTGATCCACAAGCATCAGAAGCCGTTCAGCTCAGCCTCGGTCTTTCTGACTGAAATGACTGAAAGCGCAAAGATACCTGAAACCTGCAGTGCAGCCAAATCAGCATGTGAACGTCTCACATTTCTCACTGTGCAAACAGCGAGACGGAGACACAACACTACGAAGAGAACGCTATTAGTCAAAGCTATCTCGTCTCTGCACTCTCTCTGATGGCGCCCTGTGTACGGCGGGCGTGAGCCTTCAAAAGATGTTTATCTGTTCTGTACGGTTGGATGATGACCACAGAAAGTCAGAGCTTAGCCATGTTGAACAGCACATGCAGGCTTTTAAAAGGCTCTGCTCTCACTGACAGTCTGCACTCTGCTGGGAATACTATGTTGGGGGGGTTACTGGGGGAAGGGAGCTCTCTGGGCTTTGAAATTGATCTGTACATCCATCACCTCAGGGAGAAACATCCTCGTCTTACAAAGACCACACACAGGCATAAACAGTCACATATGCATGGGCACGCATTATACAGAGGCACGGCCCACGGCTGCATCCCAGAAGCACACACAGTGATTTTCATGGACAAGAACACAAAAGCCAAAACATTTGAAAGCATTTTAAGAAACAGGGCCTGATTCATGGTTGTTTCTGAGCCTCTGGAAGCTTTGATGCAAATACAAAGATTACACGTTCCTACCAGCTGGTGTGTTCACATGTCTCACCTGAGGCTTTGGCTGGCTGATCCCACGAGGTGCTCAGGCCACAGCTTGAATTTCAAAGCACCTGGACAAACCACAGCAGCAAAACCGGTGAGATATGGAGGTGCATGAAGCGCAAAAACATCCAGACTTAAAATGTTGTGTACAGGCATTTTATTTCATTCTTCAGGGTCACCAGGGGCCTGCTGCCACCGGGTGAGGATGGCTGGGTGGATATTTAGTTACCTTGTTATCTCAGTATCTGAGTGCACGAGGAAAATTCAAAAGACTTTGCAGACATGCAAATATAAACACATGCATATGAAAACTTTGCAGGGTTTTTTTTTTTTTATTCAAATCTTCAAACTTCAAACACGAGATGAAATAACAGTTTGCGACCGAATCTTTATGTTCATCAGCCTGAACTGAACACTGACTCATGAACGTTGTGGACAGAAGCGCTGACTTTACAGAATCTGAACTTCCTTCTCTCGTGGCTCACAGTGCCGTTGTCAGCTCAGCCTAACCGGAGAGGCAGGAAGGAGTGTGACACAACCAGAAGGGCAGATGCTTCCTAAACAGTGCTTACACATGCACAGTCTGCACTGAGCCAGCAGCTTACTTACTAGGTGATGGTTATGTGATTGCATTAAGGTGCCAATGACACCACTTAACTTTAACACATAAAAAGACAGTTAGCGAGAACAGCTGTTTGCGTTTGTGTTATTATCAGTTGCAGGTCAGCTCCATTTTTAAAACTACAAATACATTTCTGACAGATTTAATGTTAAACTTCAGCTTTGTTACATCACTTTTATGATGTTTGGGTCATTTTTTGCTGGTTTTTCCTGCTTCATTCTAAAAGCTTATAAACTTACTGTCATAGGCCCGGCTCTGGGGACCCAGGGTTCATGAATAAGTGGACTTGTTTATATTTCTTGGGCTGGCAGTCCTCACTGGTCGCCCTGCCTGTGTGTCTGTTTAACAATTATGTGCTGTTGTTGTTGGCGGTGTCCTGGTTTCCCTGGGACACCAGGCCTGGAGTGTGTTTCCCACCGTGAGGCCAGCCACACCTGATGAGGGATAATTACACGCATCTATCGCTGATCAGCCTCGTCTGAGGGACTGTTTAACAGAGTAGCTGAGCTGCAGTGGATTGTTGTGAGAATCCCAGTCAGTTCCCAGCTAGTTTGCAACAGTATCTTGGTTCTCAGCTCTCGGCATGTACTAACAGCTGCCTGTTGTTGTTTCCAGAGGGTTGCAGAAACGAGTAGGAGTGGAGCACTGTTGTACATCAGGATAAGATTACTCACCACAGACACCAGGAGAAGCCACGGCACGGGAGCGGGGAACGAGCACAGGAAGAAACCCCGTGGAGAGGATTATTTGGACCTTTGTTATTTGATTCACTCTAAATAAACGCACTGACCTCCACACAGGAAGTCCTGCCTTCGGGCCCTACTTTCTCCATCTCTGACACTTACTCTGGTTTTCTTTGCCTGTGCTTCTTTCCCAGCTTGTGTGATTGTTGTAATAGTACATACGAAAGAAAATAAAGAGGAGCATAATAGTCCCTTTTAAAACAATCACACTTAACATCATCTTTCTTTATAAACTTGCTACAGTTAACACATTAACGCATGGCTGCAGTTCCCACCACTGAACAGCTTCCACATGTCTGAAGCAAAACGTGGAAATGTTATCATTACACATTTAAATGTGTGTTTAGAGCGACATGTGCTCCTGAATGCAGTTTGAAGTTCAGATAGCATCGCACTGAGATACATGAACTCTTTGCTCATCGTAATTCTGGAACAGTAATGTACTTTGGACAGGGTTAATATTTGCCTCACTACGCTCAAACACACACCCACACAAACAGCCGGGTCCAGTGTTCATGTGTAACATGAGATATTTTATACATAAACTGCTTTTTGTGTCACTCAATTTCATTTCATTTCTATTGTCCCAAATCATTCAGCCCAGTGCACTTCATTAAGACCACAAGCCAACAGTGTCATTGAAAACAGAGACAACGAGTCAAAAATCGAACTCAGAAGCTTTTAACAGTTTTCAGAAAGAAAAAACTATCAGAACACCAAGGATGTGACAGGCAGAGACAAGTGCTGACTCTGCTGGAGCTGGTCAGAGACTTCTGTCAGAGAGGAGAACAGGGATTAATTAAGATCCAGGATTTAAGTTCTTGATTGGTTTTATTTGGCAGGTGAGTGTGCAGGCAGCCAACCGAGCCCAGAGAGATGAAGGAGTGGTGGAGAGCACGCAGGCAGGTGAGCAAGGTAAGCATTCTTCCTACAGGTGAACAACTCAAGTAAACCAGGTAAGGGTGACGGTGAGAAGAACTAGGGGAGGGGCTGGTTATCATAGGCAACACTTATCCAGCAAGAAATTGCAGACGGTCCTTAAATACCACAGGACTTCTTTACTGGGATTAGCAACAGCTGAGGCACAGGAACAAAAAACCTCCACCAAAGGGGAGAAAACCCAGCTCATTACCCCACCTGAGGGCACGGGCCAGCAGAGAAAGGAGGAAAACCCTCCATCCCAGCAGGGACCCTGACAAAGAAAGAAACTTTAGTTAAGGTGAAGGCATCATGACCAACTCCACCCTGCAGTTTCTGTGCAGGCTTTGGGGAGGACGTGAAACTTGTTTCCAATCAGCAATTCTGTCAACAGCTGGGCCCAGTGTGGCTCTCCACCCTCAGGTGTCCTCTTTGGGTTTTGGTTGTGTCTTGGTTTAGTTGCAACACTGCACTTAGAACATTTAGTCAATAATGGTGCTAAATCCCAGCAAGGCAAAAAATAATTAGCAATCACTTCATTCTATATTTGAATATGTTCACGTCACAAACTCATTCTCACAAAGCAACACAGCAGACTTGAATAAAGCAGCACAACATTTATTAACTGTTAAGAAGAAAATTTAGCAGCGACGGTGTGAGTGAAGCTTTTGTCCAGCAGAGGGCAGCAGTGGTTCTTTTACAAAGGAGGTGAGGCGGTACCTGCAGAAAACAGGCAGAAGGTCGGAAATATTAAAGTTTACTCATAGTCCTGTAAAGATGAACAAAAATAAACCATGCCAAACATTTTGTGCCGTACTATAAGTCAAAGTCAGATCTTTACAGCCCCAAAGCTGCAGCTTCATATTTGTATCTGCACGCAGCACTGATGACGAGGCGCTTTTAATGGATGATCTTTCCAAGAGTCAGGATTTACAGCTGAGAAAAGCGCCGTATATTTAAATAAAGACAGTGGATCAATAGTTAAACACGTTAACAGTTCTGTAAAACATTATGTGTATTGACTGTGCTGCTCTGTGTCCTGTAGTCTGGGAGCTCATTGATCCGTGTAATCAATGAGACACGACAGCGTTAGATCACCGCTGCTGAGGACAATGTTCCATTATTAACGAGGAAGTGCACAGCGAGTGATACTTAATCAGTGGATTTTACATCCACGAAGCTTCCAGCAGTCAGTTATTCAAACGACCTCAAAACATGTCCAAATCTCATCGTGAGCAAGACGCTCACAAACGGAGGCCTCACATGCTTTGCTCAAGGGCACTTCTACTGAATATGCAGTGAGAAAGAGAAGTGATTAGTCTTTTTATAGTCTACTTTTTAACCTTTATGTTTTCCCTCACTGGGAATTTAATTACTTTGTGATTAAAGAACTAAAAACGGACATTATAATAAGCCCATCGAGACAAAGAACCTCATTAGCGGCTCTTATTGCTCGTTCTTGTGTCACGTGTGCTTTAATGTAACCGCTGTCTCGGGTGATTGATTCTAAATGAAGCCCAATTGTGAAATAAGCTTTTAAATTTAGGACAAACATTTCCCATACAAAGGTTATTAATGAGCTGCTATTTTCTACATTCTCAGAAAGATTAATGAAATTATATTGTGAACGTCAGCTGCTTTAGATCTACTTCTACAGACACAAATCAGTAGATATGAAGCCAAACAAACAAATGTTTGTTTGTTTGGCTTCATATCTACTGATTTGTGTCCATGCACATCAAATTTTCCAATTTTTCCAAGTCGATGAGGTTGGTGTGGTTTCACCACTCACACAGAGACCAGTTTGATAAAAAGTGAACCACACTCTTTGGTATCAATGAATCACTCACCTGCTGGGTAAAAGCACCAGTTCTTCCTGTTCCTTGTCATATTGCTCTGCCAGCCTATATGACAGCATTACTCCAGCTTTGAAGTTGTCTGACTTACTCATCTGAATCTTCTCTCAGCCCCAGATCCTCCTCCCAGACTCCAGCCTGCATCTCTGTGTTAGGAAGATGGGCCGGGGGGACCCAGCTCCATCTAGCTTATTCAGAATATGTTGAAACTTTTATTTGAGTCACTTGCATTTGTGAGTTCTGGTTCAGTTTTGAACAGCTTGGTTAGCTTTAATTAGAGTTACCATTTATTTATTTTTTTGCTATCAGTGATGAAGACAAGAAACAAAAGTGAGCTCCAGAAAGAAAGAAAATAATGTGGCTGACAGAGCTGGCTCTGTTTTAACATGCAGACAAAGGAGCAACATGTAACACGAACACTTAATTCAACTGAGACAGAAGATTGTTTTTACACTTGGATCTTTGGGAATCAGCTTTACTCAGCACTCAAAACAAACTCAGAACTGCTGTAACCTGCTGTAACCTGCCCGTCCTGGTTTACTTCACATTATAAGTTTGTAGGCTTGCCATTCACACATCACATGCAGTGAGATGCTCAGAAAAGACATAGAACTCCGACGTCCTGCAGGTTTTAGATGTGTCCTTGATCCAACACAGCTGATTTAAATGGCTAAATGACGTCCTCGACATGTCTTGAATTTCTCCAGAGGCCTGGGAATGAACTAGTCATTTGATTCAGGTCTGTTGACCCAGGGTGAGATCTAAAATCTGCAGGACACCGGCCCTCGAGGCCTGGAGTTCCTCCACCCCTGCTTTAAACTGTGAACAAAGAACACTTCAAATAGTCTAAAACACACTGAAATTCGGTGGTTTTCCATTTTCTACTTATATGAAATCAAGGAACTTCACTGGGGCCCCACTACACACACAGACACACACACACAGACACACACACAGACACACAGACACACACAGACACACAGACACACACAGACACACAGACACACAGACACACACACACACACACACACACACACACACACACACACACACACACACACACACACACACACACACACACACACACACACACACACACACACAGACACACACACACACACACACACACACACACACACACAGACACAGACACACACACACACACACACACACACACACACACACACACACACACACACACACACACACACACACACACACACACACACACACACACACACACACACACACACACACACACACACACACACACACACACACACACACACACACACACACACACACACACACACACACACACACACACACACACACACACACACACACACACACACACACACACACACACACACACACACACACACACACACACACACACACACACACACACACACACACACACACACACACACACACACACACACACACACACACACACACACACACACACACACACACACACACACACACACACACACACACACACACACACACACACACACACACACACACACACACACACACACACACACACACACACACACACACACACACACACACACACACACACACACACACACACACACACACACACACACACACACACACACACACACACACACACACACACACACACACACACACACACACACACACACACACACACACACACACACACACACACACACACACACACACACACACACACACACACACACACACACACACACACACACACACACACACACACACACACACACACACACACACACACAGACACACACACACACACACACACACACACACACACACACACACACACACACAGACACACACACACACACACACACACACACACACACACACACACACACAGACAGTTTGCCACATGGAGTGGAACAGCGTAAACGCTGCGTGTTCGTTTCATGATGAAAGCAGCTTTGCAAGTCTTCAAATGTCACTGTGGAGAAAAATGTTAACCAGCAGCTTGACGCAGGTACTGAATGGTAACAGCTCAGACCTTTAACACTTCTCAACACTTTAATAATAACTCTGAGCTGTTATTAAACTGCTGCAGAGATCCAGGCTTTAATCCAAGGATATTGCCTTTGAGGAAACATCTGCTGACCATGTTAGTCCTGCGGCAGGTTGCCATCCTGCCCAGAGTGTACCCTGCATCTCGCTCCAGCGCCCCTCCCAGCCATGAACCGAAGTGGAAGAAAATAAATGAATGGAACCACTAACACAATCTGCTCACTGTTACTTCTGGTTAAATTTGGAAATAACTGGAAAAGTCACCATATAAACAAAACAGTGTGAGTCACAATATGTCCAGTGAAAAAGCCCAAGATGGAAGCTGACTATAAAACTCCTTTATGGATGAGCAGTTACAGAGCTGACGCCCACATAAGCCCTAAACTGCTTTGAAGTCATATACTTTACAACCACAGATCCTTGCTTAATTTGAATGTTTCCAGGTAAATAAAAGAAACATATGAGACGTGTTGTGTTATAGGAGTTCGTGACCTGTGGGTCACTGTGTCAAAGGTTAAGAGCTTGTTTTGTTTTGCAGGGCTGAACTTTAGCTGATGGCAGGAAATCACACCACATCATCCGTTCCCAGTACAGTGTTCCCAGTACAGTGTTCCCAGTACAGTGTTCCCAGTACAGTGTCACATCTGCTCTCAACAGCAACAACTTCATAATAAAGAAAACTGTTAAGTCCAAGATCTTCCAGAAATTCCCATAATTAAATTCACCTTTCTAGCTGAAAGAAATATTAAAACCTACATCAAAATGTAGAAGAAGGAAGTCACATAAAACAATTAACATTTGTGTCCATCTTAATAAAATGAAATATTTGACAGGAAAAGTAAATAAATGATCATCGTTTGATCCTGATACCAGAGTCCTGAGAAATGACTAAATATTATCTCCAAGGTGACACGACGCACAGACTTTGTACTTTTATTTGTTTGTTTTGTAATAAATTCATCAAATGCAAATCTTGCTCCTGGATTCTTTTTGATGCATTTAAAAGAGCTTTACTTATTTATTTATTACTTAATGATTAGTTATTTATTCATTTTGTTCCTCCAGAAACAAACATCGAGTCTCTTGGTATAAATGAAATGGCACAAATGTCTTCTGGTTTGTTTACACTGTCACCTTCATATCACTCCAGGATTAAATCACTTTTTATTCTAACTGGTATTATTGGCAAAAATGTAGTTTAGACCAAGATAATGTTAACGGTGTGAAACCGGATATTACCTGATTCTATTGATCTGTTTTTCAAGGCAACAGCTGTCCGTGTATCTTTGTAGTTTTATCTTCAGTTTAACGAGCTCTGTTGGCTGTTAGCCTCATGACCAACTCACTGATGAGTAATCTGAACTCAAGATTTTACCTCCAGACATTAGAGAGGAATGTGGACGTATCTGTGGAATGTGGATTTATCTCCCACATGCTGTTGTTGTTGTAGTATAACAATGATTACGACCACATGTCTCCTCCTTCCGTGTGACTCAATTGACAAGTTTAAACCAAGTGACAACCTCGGGGCTGAAACAGAAGTGGCAAATGCTGCAGTTCCTCTGATGGCCACTTGAAGCTACCTATAAAGGTGTAACAAGGAAGTCAAGAACCCTCATTACATGAGGCTCAGAGAAAATACTTCACACAGCACATGTTTTAGGGCATTTCATGCTCCAAAGGGGATTGAATAATATGGACAAAAACTCAGTGGTCACTGCTCTGTGCTGACTGGTGGAAATCTCCACTGCTCTGTCCATCAGAGCAGAAATGATCGTTGTGTTTCCCCTTCCTCTCCACCTGCAGCTGCTCCTCCAGTCTGCATGGCAACCAGGCTGAAGCTCAGTCCCATTTACAAGCAAAAACCTTGCTAAATCCTTCACGTCTCCGCTCGCTTCCTTATAATGTCGCCAAGAGCTGCCAAATGTTTGAGTGTTTTTTTTCTTCTGAAACTACACGGTGCAAAACTGTTAATGCAGAAATCACCTGTATTATCACACAGTAACTTTCAGTGGTACAAAAGCTGAAACTGAAAGCTCATAGATCCTCAGGAACAGTGAGTTCTGTTTGAGGTGATGGCAACACAAAGCTTGATATCTTGCTCCAACGCAGGAGCACAAGCTTTTGTTTTCTGCTCTCCAAACAAAGTGCATGCAAGCAAAGTCTGCCAGCAGGTAAACATGCATGCAGAGTGTGCATGATGCCACTGTGTCTACAGACAGAAAGCACAAGGTTTACAGTACTAAAAATCTAGCACCGCAATGCAGATTCATCTATGTGCAACAGTCTGTTTATAGAGATTAGTGCAATAATGAAATCCCCTCTTGCTATGGGATATAGAAGAGCTCCCATGCACTATTTGATTTTTTGTGACAATAATTGTTTAACAGCTCATGAATAAGAAATAAAAATGTACTGTGAGATTTCTACAGTTTGGAGTATCACTGTTATTTTTCATTTTTTACATTTTACTACATGTCGCCTCTTGTCTCCTGCTGATGGCTGGTTTGTTTGTTTGAGGGTTTAATATTTAACTCGGTCACGCACGTCTATTTCTAACCAGCTGACTACCCTCCCTTTCAGATCACAGGTCCAATAACTGAGTACTGAAGTGAGAAAACTGATAGGTGTCATCAAGCCTGTGCAGAGTCTCACTTGAAGCCAGACAACACTCAGAGTCTGATGGTCTGTTGGTGTGCACCTTTGAAGGTTGTCGTCTTCTGCATTCATCTTCTGCATTTTGCTTTTGTTGGACTTGAACAGAGATGGGACCTCGTACAGGAGGTAAGAACATCTCGCTTACAGCAGCGACATGACTGTCAGCAACGTCACAAACAACAAATAAGATACAAGAAATTTAAAAAGTTGTAAGAAAGTCAAAGGTCAGAGTTTTAGTATTTTATTTATTTATTTTTAGTCTCAGAGCTGTTCGTATCAAGTCAATAACAGTAATCTTCTTAGTTTCTCCCACAAGAGCTGGTTTTCCATCAGTGGCTGGCAGATGGTACTCCTGCATGTGTCACTGATGCAGCATAATTAGAGTTAATAGAGAGCAGCTTGTGTGGTTAATTCGTATTATGACCTTTAAAAATAATGTTTCTTTTACATTTTTATTAAAAAATAATTGTCTTGTTATGACACAACTGCATGTACTGATGCTCGCGTGGATACTTCTCACGTTTACTTCACTACATGAGGAAGACAGTAAATTATTATCGTGCAGAGGAAGTACTGTGATGATTCAAAGACGACCATTTCCTTCATGAAGCAAATAAACACACTTTATTGTTTTACTGTCATTTTCTTATCCAGGTGAATCTTCACTGAGTCAGCTGTTCTTAATAAAACGACCTAACTGTGGATCTCTGTGTGATGGAGTGGAGAGTCCACAAACACTGAGCCTATAGCATCACATTGTGTTCTAATACATTTATGGAAATAAATAAATGGAGATGACCAGATTTAAAAAGTGACCCAGAGGTTTCGGGCAGAATCAGTTTTATCACAAATTATTACATATGTCACCACATTTGCTTCAACACATTAACAGAGTTTTACACTTCAAGTCCCCTCAGATTTATTTTCTGTGTGGAAGTTTGATCTTTGAAGCATCTGCAACACTCGCAGCGTTCCTGTAGCGCTGGTTTGGGCTCATCCTTCATCATCACTGTGAGAGTTCATATTTTTACAGACACAATGTTTCAAAGACTGTAAGGATGAGGGAGCAGAGCGTCCTACACTTTCTCACGCTCTGCTAATCGTGTAATGATTACGACCCCCGGGCCTCACATGTTAATGGTTTAACCTCTTAACTCATAGCAACCTCAAGAAACCTTGTTTCTTCTTTATACTAAGTATATAGTTTCTACTAAGTTTTTTATGTTTTTAATGTTACTGTTACAACTTTAACCACTTCTTCAGTCTAAAACTGCTTCTCCGTTTTCATGACAACTGCACCAGAGCAAACATGGTTTCAGACTTATGCGCTAAAAAAAGGATGAAATGAATGAATCTGTGTTAAACGCATCAGAAACTAAGACGGGTTTCATCTCTTGGTCTGGGGTGAATGCAGCAGCGAGGCGCTCATCACACTGCCTCGTCTCACAGCAGAAGGAACAACTCCATCAGCACCATGAACTCTGTTAGCCCCGCTTATCTCTGCTATTTAAAGAAGCTTCTTATCAAAGCATGTTTGAACTGAATTGTTGGAAGTTAAATTAAGGAAGTCAAACACAGAACTGGGTCAGCTTTATTATTGAAAACATGGAAGTCTCCATCTCATCACTTCAACACTTACCTTCTGTCCTGGGCCAGGTTTCCCTGAGGGGTGGGGCAGTGAGGGGAGAAGCAAAAAAATATGCATACATATCCATTATTGCTACAATATGTATATTTTAATTCATTTAAAGATGACTTATTGTGAATAATCCCACTCTTGCCTCTGTATAATATCTCTAATGTGGTCATGTTAGGCACACAGCTCTGACTCAGAAAGCTCGCCTGCTGTTCAGACCTGTTTGTGACCTGCAGATGGTCAGAGCAGCGCTGCCTAAACGGAGAGTCGGCTCAGAGGGCAAAGAACTAAAATAACTTGTTTCAGGGAGCAAACTATGAGATTCAACCAAACACAAGTAAAAAAATAAATACTGATTATTTTGTACTGGGAATCATGCAGAGCTGCTCTAGTAAATCAGAGCAGGAACTCAAGATGTTCATGTCAATATTCATTTGGTAAATAACTCAAATTTTTTTGCTGAAATGTGAAATATAATCAACAGAATATTAAGGTTATAGAAACCTGTCTGTCTCCATCAGTCACGTCATCCAAGGATGTGAAAGCTGTCGCAGGTGGATGTGGTGGAGGTTGCGGTGGAGGTCAGGGAGAAGCCCGGATGAGAAGCTGCAGTGATGGAAACATATACACCAGAGGACTAGTCGGTCTCCCCAGCACCTCCTCCTCCTCCTCCTCCCTGGTGCTCTCCAACCCCAAATCTGGTAATAAAAATGCTCAGCAACTGTAGAGATGAAGGAACTGCTTTAGACCTCCACACGTCTTCTTTTCTTTACCAAAAATAGAAACTAAACTGTTTATAGTGATAAAAATCTGCCAGATCAAACATGGAAAGTGACCCACTGTGGCGACTCCTCGTGAATAAGGGAGCAGCCAAAAGCAGCTTGCATTAAATATAAAATGTCTTTTACTTTTGTCTCAGTTCTCAAGAGACCAGTGAGCACAGAGGAGCTACAAGAACCAGGAGGACCCTACATCAGGAAAACCTTCACGGTAAATTCATTTTACACACTTGAAAGACTTTTCTATTAATCTGAGGGAAAAACTTGTAATTTTTTTTTTACAGTACAAGAGAAAAATGACCGAATGGGACACCTTGTTTCTTTAAAAATGCTGTTCTATTATTTGAATGTGAACATGTTTCAAAGATGATTGTAAATGGTGTTCGTGCTGGAGTGAGTGTAACAGGTGTCAGGAAAGACAAATGCTTCACAGGCTTCATGAATAAAACACTGGATGAGAAAGACGATGTCTTTTTCTCACTTTCTGTGTAAACAACTTTTTTCCATAGCACATGCACTGCAGATAAATGCATGACTGTCATCTGTGTGTCTGCAGATTGTGGGTGATGCAGTGGGCTGGGGGTTCGTGGTCAGAGGAAACAGGCCGTGTCACATCCAGGCCGTGGAGCCTCAGGGTCCAGCTGCTCTCGCAGGGATGAAGGTAAGCGTGACAGGGTATGTGGCTACTAAAGGAAGCCCGGTCACAGCCAAAGCAGTTAGAAGTACAGGAAGAAGCTACTGCTGTGAATTTATGCACAAAATATCTTTATCTTGTGCTGAAGAGATGCCAACTGAAGCTGAACTAGGATTGGACTGTTCTGTTGTTTGTACCTCAACATGGTGATGGGCTGGCAAAAAGCCAACTCTTTTAAGGAAATGATGCTGATTTCAGCAGAGAACACTTGAAAAAGTTCTTACTTCCTGTCTCGTGTCCTGATCCGCAGGTTCGCCAGTTTGTGGTTTCAGTCAACGGCCTCAGTGTTCTCGATCTGGACTACCGGACAGTCAGCTATCTGATCCTAACGGGACCCAGAACTGTGGTGATGGAAGTAATGGAAGAGGCTGAAAACTGAGATTGGAGTTATGTGACCTACACGTGCCCTGTTTGAGTTTTTCCTACAAAGACTGCAAAGATGCATTAATGAAAGAGGAGAACCGTTTGTTAGGGATAACACGGGAAGTCTTTTGTTTTTAAACTGTCGCTGAACTGATGATGGGTACGGTTGTTTTCAGAAGGGACACTTTTGTATATTTGAAAGATGATTTTGCAACATCTGAGTAGCTTCATCAGGAATGAGTCTGGCTCCGATCCAGAGAGTAGAATTTATCAGTGATGTGCGATCAGTTAAAGTGGTGAAATGTTTCTATTGAAATAAATGTTCAGCCATGAAATATTTTTTCATACATGCACTGTGGACAGGATATTTTCCACAGTTATTTCCCCATGTAGCATGCATGCTGCAGGAAATAATGATGCAAAGCTGCTGAATGCAGTGTGTAGGAGGCGGCACACATGATGCCAGCTTTCCTCCGGTACAGCTGTGCTGTTCAGACATCGTCACGACCAGTGTTGGTCAAGTTACTTGAAAAAAGTAATCAGTAACTAATTACTGATTACTTCCCCCAAAAAGTAATCCCGTTACTTTACTGATTACTTATTTTCAAAAGTAATTAATTACTTAGTTACTTAGTTACTTTTTAAAAACACGATTTACAACCTGAATAGGTGATAAAGCGATAGATCTTTCAGCCCAATTCTACTTTTTCTGCATAATCCATCATACAAAATGTAATCAAATGGAAACGTCTCTTTTTAAAACTTGTTTTATTAGTTTTAATCTTTTAACTTTATGCATGAAGCAAAAACTTAATTATATGCAACATTCTCTGACTGAAGAAATTGTTTAACATTTAAACCTATTTTCTGCACATTCCAGCACATAAAATAAAATATTTTTCTGTGTTTACACTCACTCTTTCAAATAGATGCAAGTAAAACACAGCAGAAAATAAATAAAGTCAAAGACTCAGCGGTCCTGTTGCTCTATTTTCACCTGTAAAGCAGGACTGGGGTAGGCGGAGGTTTACCCTGGTGCAGGTGTGCCGCAGCGGTCAGTGGAAGAATCCATGAGTTTCTCTGTGAATTTCCCATTACGTCATAGCGCACTCGTGCTTGCTTGGAAGTTTAGGGGTTTTTTTCGCTGTAAAAAGAAGTTTTCTTCCCACGCACAACGGACACTAATGTTTTTGTCACTTTTTATGGAATCAAACTCAAAGTAAGGTCAGTACTTCCACGCTTTAAATGCTGCACGCTCATACTCTCTCCCGCACTCGATTCTCGCAAAAAATCACGGTTTTAGTAACGCAGTAACGCAGCGTTCCTACGGGAAAGTAACGGTAATCTAATTACCGTTTTTGCAATAGTAATCCCTTACATTACTCGTTACTTGAAAAAAGTAATCGGATTACAGTAATGCGTTACAAGTAACGCGTTACTGCCCGTCTCTGGTCACGACAAGTTACTAGCAACAATGTCTTTCCCCTAAAACTAGTAATTTGTATTATTAATTAATATATTGTCTTTGTCTAACGATAGCAGGCCCTTTTATTATATTAACTAAATGCACTCTGGCTCAGTGAGTCCAATGAGAATAACAGTGGACAGGAGAAGACGTTGGCGTGTTTATATCACAATGTTGAACGCGTTTATTTCCAGGCGTTTTGAGACACGCCTGCATGCTGTCGACTTACACACAGTCTCCTGAAGTGACATGATGTTGACAACAGTTGTTGTTTTTTTTTTACTGTGACGGGTTGGACTTTTAACCCCACGCGCCACCTCACTTCCTCGTCCACACACAAATACATTACTTACGTCCATCACAAGAGTGCTTACACACACCTGAATTACCCCCCATCTACCCACCCACCCACTGACACACACACACACACACACACAGGAAAAAGCACGCCTGGAAACGCACACTCTTCCTGCTCTTTAGCCCTTCAATGTGTTTACCTTTCCATCTACTCGTGTCTGATTCCCAGAAAAGAAGCTTCGAGTATAAAGAAGAAGTGTGAAGTAGATCAAGTTGAACTTACTGACGGAGTAACTGCACTGCTTAGTGTCTCTTATTCTTTTATCTTTTTATACCTGTTTTTATAACGTGCCTGTGAGAGAGCGAGTCTGTGGGATATTCCTCTATTAATATGTAAAGCCTCTCGGCAGGCAGCATTTTGCTCTCTGCGGGAGGATCCTGGAGACTCGGTGAGTCTTTTGGTTCCTCTTATGTCGTTAACGCCGGTTTTCATGCAGACAGTTTGAAGGATCATTGTTTAAAATGATTGATTGAGAAACTGAATTTTTTAAATGTGTTTCACTTTTTCATTTTCCAACAGAAGCAATAATCAATATTTAATGTGTAACTGTATATATTACCCTTTTGCTTAATTATTTTTAATTTGCTTCAAATTACTGTTTCCTTTCTTTTGTTTGTGCATGTTTAATTGCTTGTATTTCAGTTTTGTTGTGACTGTAAATACGCTTTGATTTTTTTTAATGCTGAATACAAATAAAACCCTTCAGTGAGAAAGACACGCTCTCCTGTTGTATTCTTTATAGTAATTAAAGCTCATTAGCATCAGTTGGAAGACGTGTTTTTGTTTTTGTAACAGAAATGTTACAAAAATGTTCTGAGAACTAAAAATGTCATACAAATAGTATAAGCCAATCAGATTTATGCAAAGCAAAATAAAATATATTGATCGATTTATGCTTAACTGTTTGTTTCCAGTAACTTTCAGTCTAACTAAAGTCATTACAGATAATCTCATCCTCCCACTGATGACTAATAATTAACTGTTCATCTCAAGAGTTTCTTGGTTAAACGAAAGTTAGAAAAAACAGCCAGTTCATAAAAACAGGCTTTAATGATCTCAGAGCTGCTGTTCCAAGAAGAAGTGATATTACAGTCGACCTGAGGAGCAAAGGTCACTATCTTCTGTTTCACTGCACTTTTAACCCTTTATCCCTGCGGCTGCTGACAGGGGCGAGTGTGAGAGCTTTGTTTCACCTTTTCAGCGTCACTTTCATTCTCCCCCGCGCCCTCTCATCACTACCACAGCTTTTACTTCTGTCATGGTCCCTGTGCCTCACCAGCTGATCCTGTTTTAGGCAACATGTGTTGTTGTTGTTTTCTCTCTCTCCCTCTCACCTGCCGGGGCGGTGCTCATTATGGGCTCCCGCCCCTGGCCCACGCACCTGCTGCCTATCGGGGTGATCGCAAGGCTTATTTAAGACAGCAGTGCTGTGCCACTCGTCGCTGGGTTGTTGAGCTATCAGCGTCAGTCACTCTACTGTTTGTGAGTTAAACTCTGTTAAGTTACTTCCGTCTGTTCGCCGCTAACTCCAGTTTCTGTGTACAGATCTACCCCGGACCTTTCCCTGCCTGCCTGTTATCGTGTGGATGAGTGAGTGGATTTGTGTTGCCCCGTTGTGGAGAGAGAGAGAGCCATTGGAGTGTGTCTGATTCCGTCCCTTCCCTTCACATGCCCCGGAACCTTGGACCCCCTCCCTCCCTCCAGCACGTTGTAAATAGTATCACCTGGTGTCGTTTGTACTAATAAACTGTCAACTCTGCTAGGATTCCCGTTCTGCGCCTGAGTCCATTAACTAAAACGTGACAACTTCAAGTGTTCACACTTCACTAATGGCAGATCTTTCTCATATTGTCATATTCAGGTTCTTGCCCTTGTCTCAAGAATGTCATCCTATCCTAAAATGTTCCAGGGAGTTTCAGAAAACTCAGAGTTTTCACTCTGAGCTTGTTGCACACATTCAACACAAACACACAAGTCTGCCAACATGATGTAATACTGTACAGCTCTGGCTGTAAGCACAGGAGCACCTGCTCACTTTAAAACCTTTTGTTTGTGAGAGGAAGATCATTCAGACAAACTTTGTCTTAAAGGAGCTAAAGTGGCTTATTTCAGACAGAGGATGAATCGAAGGGCTCGTGAATTATGCAAAGCTACCTCAGGGCAGATAAATAGTGACATGTATCATCAGGATGAGATTAAAAAAGCCTATTACCAGCCAGTAGAAAGGAAAATAAACCTTAGTAAATACCAAAGCAATAGAGTTTGTTATAAACTACTGCAAGTGATTATAATCAGGTCACAGAGACCGGTGGACAAAGTTAAGGACTTCTACAGAAACTGCAGCATCTGATGATGACAGAAACATTCAAGGTTATTAACGAATGGTATCTTAAACAGGCTGACATATTAAAACAAAACACTTGAACACTACAGGACATCAGACCAGCTCAAGTCTCACCGAAGGCTCAGAAGCTACTCGAGTCTACCCAGCATTACAGCAGGCTGTGGTCATATCTAATGTTTTCAATGTCTTGAAAGCATCTGCTTTGCATAATAGTGATTGTTGTATAATAAATTCACTGTCATTATGAAGAGTACATGAATGTACTGTCAGAAGAGGCAGCAGAGCAATGCTAGAACAGAGTCACATTGGATCCCAGTCAGGATATGATTTCAGAATATTTTACTCTTAATCCCCTGGATCATGTCAGATGTGCTGACAGCTACAGTGGCAGTGATAAAGTGGTGGCTAGTATTGCATTTACAGCTGCGCGGCTCTGTTTCAACAACGATCGTGGTTACTGTGATATCTACACCAACAGCAACGTGTTGGATAGTTGGAATAATAACGAGCTGCTAACAGTAAGTGTGTGCAGGCCAAAAGGTCTACTGCCGGGGATTCCCATGATGCATTGAGTTTTTCCTTTCCAGTCACCTTTCTCACTCACTATGTGTTAATAGACCTCTCTGCATCGAATCATATCTGTTATTAATCTCTGTCTCTCTTCCACAGCATGTCTTTATCCTGTCTTCCTTCTCTCACCCGAACCAATCACAGCAGATGGCCCCGCCCCTCCCTGAGCCTGGTTCTGCCGGAGGTTTCTTCCTGTTAAAAGGGAGTTTTTCCTTCCCACTGTCGCCAAAGTGCTTGCTCATAGGGGGTCATATGATTGTTGGGTTTTTCTACTGTACAATATAAAGCGCCTTGAGGCGACTTCTGTTGTGATTTGGCGCTATATGAATAAAATTGAATTGAATTGAAGGTCAGATAGGAAAACTGGATGTGGAAGAACAGGAACACAGAGAACCAGCAGTGTGCTCAGCAGCTTCTCATAGAATGATTTTATAGCCGTGTTGGTGTTTTTATTATTGTTGCTTTAGAATAATTAATACAACAGTCCAGATATCTAGATATCTATGATGTAAATAGACAGGAGAGATTATACTCTGAGTTACATCTTGTGCACGATCTTAAAATATAATCTGGCACATGCCATTTACAGAAACAAATAAACATGACAAAAAAACTGCCAAGACTTTGGTGCATTTTTAAAGATTTTGTTTTTTGAAAGCGCAAGAGCAAACTGATGGACAGGATTTGTTTCTGTCACATGAATCTAATGTGTCAATTTTAAGACAATGAAGGGTTTGAAAATGGACTGGAGGACAGCGTGATGCGTTGTTTTCATTGAAATTAACCTGCTGAGCTCCCTCTGAACCAGGGCTGAGATGACAAAGAAATGTCTGGTTACTAGATGAAATACTCTTAATCACATATATGCCTCCTGACATCAAAACAGAGAATCTGTAAATAAGCAGCTATTTCTCATTTCAAAAGGTTGATTACTGTTTGCAAAGTGTTTGCAGGTCTCAGAGTATATGCAGGTGCAGCTTTGCAATTGTGTGTGCTGTCTGTTGAACCGT
This sequence comes from Oreochromis aureus, assembly GCF_013358895.1. Taxonomy (NCBI): domain Eukaryota; kingdom Metazoa; phylum Chordata; class Actinopteri; order Cichliformes; family Cichlidae; genus Oreochromis; species Oreochromis aureus. The sequence goes on from NC_052962.1 coordinate 38,268,846, forward strand.
GACTGGCCTCTAAAGTAGCTGCAGTATCGAAAACAATACTTGCAGTTCAAATCTTTAACTTTTAGGTAAGCTCAGAAACTCTCAACAGAAGGGCAGGCTTCCTGTGAAAAGCCAGAAGAGAAGCCAGGATGTAAAAGAGTCCTTCAGACAGATATTTGACTAATTACAGCTGAAGCTTTAAGTCAAATACAGAAACAGACTGTAAATATTGAAGCTGTGCTGTCAGTGCTGCAAAAACTATGGATCGCCTTTGTTGCACTGCCCCCTACTGGCAGGGACCACCAAAAAGCCTCTTTTTTAATAGTTTATATATATACTATGAAACTATAAACCATAGTTATTGTTTATAGTTTGCATATTAATAGCTATTAGTAAACACTAATAATAACAGATGCTCTGTGGGGTAATCTGTAGATTATACTCTTTGAAGTTTTGTAGAATAGATTATGCAGAATAATTTAATACATACTGCTGTCCCATTGAGACTGATGATGTCTCCCTGTCATCCTTGCAGAGCTGTGTCAGTGTGCTTCATGCAGCCCTCTGTATCCTCGGTGGGGGAGCGCATCATCATTATTTTCCTTTCAGTCACAATCAAGACGTGTTGCCAGACTTTATCTGTGACTCTGCAGGTGAACAGGGTCATATTTTCAGCTTCAGCATGAGCAGAAATATAATTTGTGTTCATTTGAATCTTGTGGTTCAGTCGGTTCATTTATGGCCAACCACAGGCTCCCGTCAGCTGAACAGAACCCTGTCACATAATGAAGCCTTGGCTCGCTGGTTTATCAGTGCACAAGGAGACACTTTGCTTATATTCCCAACAAAGAGTTTGCTTGCACAACATGATCAGACAGAGAAATGTTGGCATGAGAAATCAGCCTGGCTGCAACCAGACAGTCAGGGATGAGTCATGACTTTGACAGCAAATATCTGCTTTTTAGATTCTTTTTTGTCACAAAGATGAAAAAAATGATGTTTAGTGGACACGCCTAATTATGATTATGATTCGTTTATATATATATAATGTCATATATCACACATACTGTAGTGTATTTGCACTAGTGCCTATTTAGATTACAGTAAACTCTACTGAGCCTTGTCAGTGTGAGTGTAATATGCTCTGAGGTGCACTGCACTAGTTTGGACAGAAACTCCCATTGAAGAAAACTCAGTAAGACACACTGTTTATTCAAGCTGCTGTTTGAGAGCCATGAAACTCAACATCTGAAGGGGACAAATTTTTCCTGTTAAATATTTATGATTATGATAATCCAAGAGACTCCAGAGACCTCAATTTCTACTGTTAAAAGCAACATGGTCACCAAACAAACCCGTAATATCTGAGGCACAAAAGAAACTTAACCCTCACCTTCAGCACACAAAGCCCATTATTCATTCAAGGCTCTGCACTATCTCAAAGGTAGGGACACCTGCTCATCCAGTGCGGAAACTTCTGTGTGGTTGTTACTATGTTGCCCTAAAATCCCAAAGAAGACATGATCGGTGTAGAAATAAGGAATTTGTAGGAAAATGTTGCCTCTTTTTCATTTTAATGCCAACAAAACATTTTTGATTATGTGTTTGTTGAATTTTCTGAGTTTCACTTATTTTAGTATTATGTAGGTCTTAGTTCTTTCATTTTTAAGTCTTTGGTTAGTGGGTTTAATTTATGGCTTTTGTAATGATGGGTTTTGGTTTTGTGTGTTTTCTTTTGGTTTGGTTTAAGTCTTTCATTACTGTTATTAGTTTAAGTAGTGGTTTCCCTAACCCAGCCTTAGGTAGGGGTTATAACCCAGTGTACTCCTAGTGCTGATCACAATCGATGAGCTCTGAGTTCCTTCTTGTTTGCAGTGGTGCTGGACAGATTGTCAGTTGAGGTCAAGCAGGATTTTCTATAAACTATGAGGTTCACAGACGATCTGTACTGATAGTCAGGAGCAGGTGGAAGAGAGACTGGAGAGGTGGAGGAATGAAAGTCGGTGGTTCTGCAGTGGTTTTCCTGGTGTTCCTGCCCCTCCTTTTGTCTCTTTTACATGTTTAGACTTTGACTACTTGTTGTTGCCTTGGTAAATTTTTCAATTCAATTTTATTTATATAAATCACAACAACAGTCACCTCAAGATGCTTTATATTGTAAGGTAGACCCTACAGTAATACTTACAGAGAAAAACCCAACAATCATATGACCCCCTATGAGCAAGCACTTTGGCGACAGTGGGAAGGAAAAACTCCCTTTTAACAGGAAGAAACCTCTGGCAGAACCAGGCTCAGGGAGGGGCGGGGCCATCTGCTGCGACCGTTGGGCTGAGAGAAGGAAGACAGGATAAAGACACGGTTTTTGTGTTTATGTACGTGTCAGTTTCTTTTGATTTTATCCAGTTTTACTTTGAAGTTCAGTTTTGTGTCCTGTGTTAGTTTGACTTCCTGTGTGTCCTCTCCTAATTTCCTGATTGTTTTCACCTTTTGTTGACTGCGTCGTTCAGCGTAAGTTCCTGGTTTTGCCTCCCTGTGTGTTGTGTTTTTGATTTTACCCATTGGATTATTTTTGCATTTGGAAACTGACATCTAGACATTGTAGGGACTACTTTTTGTCGACATAGCTAAGTTGTGACTGACAGCGGCAAAAACAGATGAGTAAACAAATAGTTTAACATTTAACCAACAAGTGTAATTAGTGACATGATTGGGTATAAAAACATAATCACAGACATCATAAAGAGACTGCAAAGATGGAGAAGCATTCACTGCCATGGCAAATAGCTTAGCAGTATTATCATGTAATAATGTTTCCCAATTTTGTATCTGTGGTGTACAATATCATTCAGTCTCTGCGCACGAGGCAAAGTGGTTTTTGAACCCAAAGGCAGCTTTGAATGAACACAGTTTATTGCTGCAGACACAAACTCAGTTCAAATTCTACTATGCAATGAATAAAAACATTCAACCCACAAATGCTTCTCTGAGCTCATTTAAGACAGGCTAAAGAGAGACTGCCAAACTGTCCTGGGTTTGACCAATCAGCCTGAACATGCAAGAGCAGCTTGCAGACCTATGAAGACGCCATTAATGGTAAACTGTTTATAGGGCATCTGGGTTTTTGAGCGGATGACAAAAATCACACATTCTGCATGCATGATTGTGCAGTAAATTTAAAATCCTACAGCTGGAGAAAACTGTGAAAACTGGACCTCAACACTTCCCGAACGTCTACATTTAGTGTTGCGAAAGCTCATCCAGCACCTTTCCTAACCTTGTTTGTTTTTCCAACATGCTGCAGGCATCAACTTCAAAATGAGAATATATTTTTTAAAACAGTAATGAAATTGTCTCACTTTCAACATTTGTTTTGTATTTGTGCTATATTCAGTTTTATATAAGGTATTGGTTTTTTTTCAGAATAGAATAGCTTTTTATTGTCACTGTTACAAGAACAGTGAAAGGCAGTTTGGCATCTCTCCATGTGTGTGAAGTACACAATAGCGTAAGTATTTACACAATGACAAATTTACATTTACACAAGAAAGATATGTACAAGTTATACATACACCTGCAAACATACACGCTGTTGGAACTACACTAAATAATGTTATAATAAATACAGTTTAAAGTGGTAAGGCCCCTCTTCTGTGGAACCAGCTTCCAGTTTGGATTCAGGAGACAGACACTATCTCTACTTTCAAGATTAGGCTTCAAACTTTCCTTTTTGCTAAAGCATATAGTTAGGGCTGGACCAGGTGACCCTGAATCCTCCCTTAGTTATGCTGCAATAGACGTAGGCTGCCGGGGATTCCCATGATGCATTGAGTTTTTCCTTTCCAGTCACCTTTCTCACTCACTATGTGTTAATAGACCTCTCTGCATCGAATCATATCTGTTATTAATCTCTGTCTCTCTTCCACAGCATGTCTTTATCCTGTTTTCCTTCTTTCACCCCAACCAATCACAGCAGATGGCCCCGCCCCTCCCTGAGCCTGGTTCTGTCGGAGGTTTCTTCCTGTTAAAAGGGAGTTTTTCCTTCCCACTGTCGCCAAAGTGCTTGCTCATAGGGGGTCATATGATTGTTGGGTTTTTCTCTGTATGTATTATTGTGCGATCTACTGTACAATATAAAGCGCCTTGAGGCGACTTCTGTTGTGATTTGGCGCTATATAAATAAAACTGAATTGAATTGAATTATAAATTATTGCCTTCTGTGTTCCTCTTTCTCAGATGAGGGGGGAATAAATGCAGATGTTTAATTTTTAATTCGCTATAGATACAGCTCATTTGTGCTTCTACTTCACCGTGCCTTCACCACCCTCCAATGGATCTTAGTGACAGTTGCTATTCAGCCAATAATGTTTCGCAAAGAATGCCCCATTCATCTTCCTTTGTCATGAATTTTTAGATTTACAACGAGCCACCTGCCCCAAACTGAAGGAAGCATATTAACTGGAGCATATTGGGCGTCTCGGAGCATTTACCCAGGGGTCACAGAAACACACATTTCGCTCCTGTCGGTGCTCAATCTGCCCGCCGCTCAATCGCATTTTTCTGCTGCCTCGTCTCGCTTTAAATGAGGTAAAAGGAATGAATAGCTGCAGGCGTGGATGGTGAATGAAGCGGGAAACACCCATCAATCCACTGCAAGTCTCAACTGAAGGGACTTACGAAAGGAGTTAAATTAGATACAAAGTACCACAGCGAGACGGGAAGTGAGACACTTATACCTTCAGATTAAAAGAGAAACTGTAACGCTCATCGAGCCCTGCTCCAAGTGTAATATATGGTTACATGTAGCCCATCTGTGTAACCGTGAGAAAATGAGAGGACACAAAAACCTGTTTAAAATCCGAATGTGATCATCTATAAAATAAAGGGCAGTGAATACAGGATGAAAAACCGATCTCTAAAAAGAAAGCAGAGTCTAATCATAAAATAAATACATAATAAACAATCTGCCTCTTTTTTTCCAGTAGATTTATTTCTACCTTCAACCTCTTCAGATTATGATACACGTTAAACTCAACTTCCTGTAAAACACTTAAAACAAACTAACTAAACAAGAATTTTGAAAGTATGTTCGTATGTTTTATTTTTGGGACTTTTTTCTTTCATAGTTTCTGGACTGTAGCACGTGCACCAGCTGAAGCTCTGAGCTGAAACATGTTCATGTGTTTGCTCAGCAGCGGCTTACTGGGAGGCTGGTAATGGTTTGTGGATCCTTGAGATTCTCTTGAACTGGATTCATCATCCTACAACATATACAACACGTATACGTGTGTTTTGTATGTGCTACTATTTTAATATTCAATATTGCAAAACTGGACGAAACAAAGCGAGTTCAGACGACATCAGAATCAGTCACAGCAGTGTCTTCATGTCATGTTTTATTGTTCTGGTGCGCACTGGCTCCTTCTGCATAATACCAAACTGGCCAAGGAGGATAAAGCATGTTGTAGCAAGTTTGTAACTTTATTTTGAAAAATGAATCGGCAGTCCCGCGCAGCACTCCGTGTAACTTGTCTCGGGGTCGAGAGCGGAGTTGGTGAACAGTGTGAATCAGAGTCGCTGTGGGGACTGGTGAGCTCGCCACACAGCTGTCAGGAGGAGAGCCGCGGAACCTGCAAACTTATGAACTGAGAAGGTAAAGCTGCTCTTTATTCACACACCGCACAGTTGTTCCGAAATCAGCTTTGAAAATCTGCGATGCTTTTCTCCCCACTTCCACGCGCTGCGGTGCTGCGGGTTGCGCAGCGTGCTGAGCTCACCTGTGCTCTTTTCAATTAAGAAACTTCCGCTGCTTTTATTTACTGTAATTAAGAGGTGCGGAGAGAGATGGCGTAGCATGCCTTACGGTGTTTGTTAGCACCGGGTGGCTGTGCAGGAGTGCGCAAAAGCCGCTTCCACTGAACGCGCAGGGTCTGGGCTTATCCTCACTGAGGAGCTGGTTTAGCTGTCAGTGCATTCAAGACCCCAGCAGATCTTTAGCGGTGCCTTAACACGTGTTAGAAGCTGATCAGCGCTCTAACTGCTCAAGTCCTTCCTGCATTATTACATAAACTGGATATTAAATATTCGTTTTTCCCATCTTTGAAGTTTAATTTCTTCAGACATATTAAAGCAATGTTGCTCTCAGTAGCTCTATAAATCAAAATCTGTTTTATGGCAGCAGAAACGGTTGGTCTTAATACTGGGGCGATGAAAATACCAACTTGTGATTGTGAGTAATATCAAAAAATATCAGAAAATTGGGTAAAGAACCGAATATTAGAAACAGTCACAACCATTTCTGAGACTAACGTGTAGGTGCTGTAACGAACAAGTAACTGCAATTATTTTTATTTTTATTAGTTAATATTTTTCTTTGGTGAATGTTTCCCTCAGCCATTTGCAGGAGTAAACTTGCTTTACTTTATTTACCTTGAAATTCATACAGAAGTATTATATTTGATTATAATAAAACTCCGTTTTATAAATGTTTACAAATTTAGGACATTATTTCTTTTACATTGATAAAAAAAATAGTTCCCAATGTCCTGCTATGGGGTGAAAATCATGAAAGTAAGCATAGAAAGACACGTAACACAGTCATAACCCAAATATATCTGACGGGAGGAGCATTGTAGTCCTAACATGGGCCAGAGATCAGATCATGACATTTCCATTAAAATCTCAGTGCAAATCTCCACAAACACGTCTGCCTAGTAAATCAAAGTGAATGCCTTTATGTTTCTGCACATTCAGAATATAAAGCAATGTGTTTGACCTGTGACTGGATTAATAAACATGGACAGAAATGACTGAATTTAACTTATGATAACAGGATGACATGTGCAGTTTTAAGTCTGTTTAAAGCTGTTTTTCTTCATCCCACCATGTCTTCATCTTCTTCATCTTTTTCTGCCATGGCTCCCTTTCTCACTCCCCCTTCTTCTCCTCCTCCCTCCTGTTTGCTCCTTTTTCTTATCATTGCACTACTATCCCTCCCTCACATCCTGCTTTGTCTTCTTCCTCATTCTTTCCTTTCTGCTCCTCTTTCTTTCACCACTCTCTACTCCATTCTTTTACCTCCTTTGTCATCCTCTCTGGGTTGTCTGACTCCTGTTCTGTTGCCTCCTAATCTCTTGCCCTTACCCGTCCTGCTCCTTCATTTCTTTTTTCCTCTCTTTCTTCCACCCTGTTGTCCTCTTTCTCCTCTTGGACTCCTTTACCAATCAGGTGTATCGTGTCCTTCGGTCTGCTGGTATCAGGATGTGGTTCACAGTCAGACTGAGTCTCTGCCTGCTGGGCTTCTTTCTCATCTCTGTGTTCCCTCACGCAGCACAAGGCCAAGGTAAGTATCACTGCTATCCTGCTGTCCACTCAAGAGTCAACAATCCCAGTAGGGGGTTTCACCACACTGGGCCCAAGCTGAGCTTTTTATACACAGCCTGGCAGGCCTAACCATGGAGTTCCCTAATGATACCCCACAGGGAAAGCCAGAGCTTTCAAACCGTGCGCTAAACTGTCAGGATTTGCACATGTATAGATTTTCTTCTGTGTAGAAGAGCGAGGAACTGGGCTACCTGACGATGTAGGACTAGTAAGGACTAGTCTGGATTTTCAGTCCAAGGTTCTGCAAAGCTACATCCATCCACTGACTTCCCCAGACTGTTACTTATAGAAGCCAGGATTTAGTGAGTGTTGAATACAGGCCATACAAGGTCTTCCACTTTCTTTTAAATCTCATCATTCCACTGATTGGACGTTATCAGCCCCTTACACGTCGCCTGTAGGTGGCCTCCTTAGGCCTCCTAGATATGACATTACTTGTTCCTTTCACCCCGTTAAATGGGAGTAATGGTCAAAGTGTTTCCAAGTGAAAACTGCAACAAAATGTAACATTTGGATGTTGTAGGGATTTCATTTGTGTAGCATCCATCCCACGTTACACATTTCTTCAAAGGAGAATGTGGACCTGACAAAGAAGATAAAACGAGTAAAATGATTGAAAAAGTGTATACAGCATTGAGATGGGAAAACTAGCATGGAGTGACTAAAATAGATCCATTTAAAATAAATAAATAATAGTCATGTGCACATATTTCACATATTTCAAGCTATCCTACAAAGCTAGTTTATAGCATGAATGGAGATTTTCCATGCACTCCTTTTTGCAACCACTGGAGGTCTCCTGTATCTCCAATCTGGCTTTCTCTCTGCTGATCATGGATAACAGCCGAGTATCATGCATGTCTTTGGACTGGTACTCCAAAGACATGCATCACAGGTTCCCTGCTAAGTCTGAATTGGCCATAAATGAGAGAGTGATGAAAGGTCAAAGTGTATAGAATAAAGGACAGTATTATTGAATGTTAAAAAAAAATGCCAAAGCTAGAAAAGTGCTGCTGCTGATTGCATATCATTGACATGTATGGGCTGATACTGACTGATAACATGTGTTTAATGGGCTGATAACATCAGCATTGGATGGATCATTGCCAGAGGCCAAGCCAGGTTTGCTGCTGCAAAGACAGGCTTTCCATTATGCTAACATCCAGCAGAATTTTCTTGGGCTCATTGTTTTGGTGTCAAAGAAGTCCAGCAAGGGGTCTCCATACCAGGACCAAATATAGCCATAAAAACTCGAGGTTGTTATCATAATGGTATCAAATGGCTAAAAAGCCTTCAGAACCTTTTGTGCTTTTAGCGTTCTCCTAAAGTTAATTGCTGGTTGGATAAACCTCAGTGTGGTCCCGCTCTCTAAATGTGAAGCTATTATACTTTGCAGCCACAGTTTTACTCAGCAGGTCACATATCTGAATTTCACTGTGACTGTTTCGATGTGCAGCTTTGTTCTGGAAAACGGGTTGTTTTTATTTTCTTGATCCTTTCGTCTGTGTTTCTCTGGGAAAAGCCTCGATGCCGAAGTCGTAATGAGAAAACCAGTTTTGCCTTCGCTTAGCCGAATCGCTTTGCTGTGGCACGTTTTGTCACCTCTGTTAATTAATCCACACATGTTCATCTTATTTATTAGTTGCCGGGGAGTGTTGAAATTACAATGACAGATGTGTGTGGAACCCTGGTTAGAAACTGTGATATCTTCAGCAGTCCCTAATCTAAATTATATGAAGTTTCTACTCGTTAACGTCATAACATCAACATGCTTTACCATAACTCTTAAATCAGCAGCTGTTTGTGTTGTTTTCCCTCTTTTTTTTATGTGATGTCACTCTGCGTGCTGACGTTGTCTTTCACCCTATTTAACCCATTTAGGATTTAATATATTACCTCGTTAGTGAGAGGTGACTCTTAATCTCAACACCATTACGAACAACCTTAAACAGCGTATTTTTCTAGACCTTTTGTCAGGAATGCAAATGACTGATTGATATTCATGACGTGTCTTGAATTGGCTGAGCTGAATGAGTTTGACCACACGGATCTCTGATGAAGGAATCAGCCTTAATGTGTCGAGTCTGGTGCGAGTGGGGAAAAAAACCCTCTAACATACTAAAAAAGTGTTTTGCTTTGAACACAGTCAGGTACTTGTGCTCCATCCAAACACCTTCTGCATTGGCTAACGTTCAAAGGTTGTTGGCAACACTGACATGAAGTGTTTCTAAACCTGTTCCACAGCCACACACTCCGTGTTTGGGCCGATGCTGTGCCACGCCATAATAGCATGTTGAGAGTGTGAAAGTTCATCCTGTGTGAAAATGAGCTTACCAAGAGAGCCACCATAGTTGGCCTACCAAAGGGCTTACCTGTGTGCCCGCTGACAGGTCACTCAGGTATACCTCATCATGATTGGCTGTGTGAGCCACAACACTGCTGCTAGGACAGTACATGGCCAGTCTTCTTGCCCACCCACCCTTTACCCTGTACTGTATTTAATATGAATCCAACTCTAATCTCATTTGGCCATATTTTCAATAAGCTCGACATGATTAATATATTTAACCACAAAAGAGAAAAAAAGTGACACTTTCTATGTTTGTGGTGCTTGTCTGATATTGTCAATAGTGACAAAGTCCAGCGTTAGAGTCTGCAGTGGTGGAGTCACAGGGTTTGGTTTTCCTTCATATTTACAACAATATGTTTGTTGAGAAATTCTGTGTAACCTCTGTGTATTTAAATGTGACACCAAGGGTTCTTTTTATTACCATCAACAGGATTATTTTATTCTAATTCTAATAATAACTGGGAAGTAAAACTCTTGATGTGAAACATTTGAGGAAGAGAAACTTGAGAAAGTGAATAGGAAGTGAAACGCTGTCTTTTGTGAGTCAGTGTTCTGGACCACAAATAGGCAAGATTCACCAAGCATGCTTTTTTTTTTTTAAGGTTTTCAAAATGTTTTTCACCTGAACATATCAGGATAACATTGTCATTAAAGGAATTGATAAGGCTGGAGGGATAATGTCCATGTTCACCCGTCGGTCTGCAGAGAGAGTAAGTCTAGTAAACAACAGAATAACTCTTTCACACTGAGGACAGTTGCTAGGTTTTGGCTAAAGTGCGAGTAAACTGAGAGAAACCGCAGCATTCCTCAGTGAAGAGGCTATAGTGCGCTAGCCTCGGCTACAGCAGTGACCTGGGAAGAGCTGAAGGTTTACGAGCAGCTTGGACAGCTCCCACTCCCATGGCTCTGATTTAATGCAGAGAAGACACACGAGGTGGGAAGAAACTTTAACATGAAAAGCTGAGGAATGGCTATAAAATATCGTGAACAAATTCATAAATATTTAAATTATCCATAGATATGAAACAAAGGAACCATTTACATTTTTTTCTTTTTTTCTTTTTTCTTTGTGCTATAAAGTTTAGGCTGTTTTAAGCAATTACTCTGCGCTCGTCTTAAATTACCCTCGAGCTCAGCACCTGTCATAAAATTGCTCTAAAAAAGGTAAAAGGTCAAAGAATGATTTCAAAGGCTCAGTGCCAGCTTTGGAGGAGCTTTTCATTTTTTTGTTGCCTGCAGACATAAAGGAGCAGGTATCTAAACCCGGAGGGGAAACAGGCGTGAGGAATGTGGTCAAATGCCAACGTTATTTTGTCATTTTAAGGGTTTAGTTAAGAGAACTACTGGGATTAAAGGGAGTGAAATATGTGGAATGATGGTAGGACTGCCAACGTTATCAAATAAATAATTATAAGATTATCATAATAATAATTATTATATTTTGAGATGTTACCTACAACAATGTGCAAAAGTCTTGACTGTCTTTCAGTTTTTTTAGACACTGGTTAATTTTTCAGTCATTTTCAGACCAGTTTTTGTAACTTACCATTATCAGAGATTTGTAAAGAGACAGTTTTACGTTGTATTTTTAGCCACTTTGTTACAGCCTGTCACCATATGATTTGTTCCCATTTCTTTAGTTGAAACCACAAAAAATGCCAAAGATAACAGCTTGACAGGTATAAAATAGCATTTGTGCACCAACAAGGTGATTCCCAAAATGTTTGCTGAAATCTTGGTGTATCTCGGCAGTGTGTTGTTAAAAAACATTGAGGAAATTGAACAAGTGTGGAGAACAAAAGGAGCCACAGAAGGCAGATTCAAAAGAAAAGTATCTGAAAGACAGGACACACGACCTGAGAGATACGCCTGGCTCTTCAGTTGATCCATTCATTGTTCACTGAAGCATCATCGGGAATGGTCTCAGTGGAAGGGTGGCTGTCAGGAGGACATCCTTTAGGAAGAGGAACAGGGAGAAAAGGCTGAGGTCTGGCAAATTACACAAGAACTGGACTGAAAATCAGGGGTAACAGGTCTCATAGTGAGGAATCGCAGTTTGGAAGTTTTGGTTTAAATTATCATCAATATGTATCGAGCAGGTCAGGAAAGTAACGCAGACAGTAACTCTGTAGTGTCTGATTGCAAAGTCAGTATCACAAAACACACTGCCAGTGCAGCAAAGGATACCTGGATAGAAAAAAGACACAGTGGAACACTACCAGTCACCGAGTGGGCTCCACGACATGATGGAAGCTGTGTGGAGTGATCTTAACATAGAATGAAACGTAAGGCAGCAAAAATCCAAATGAGAACTTTGAATGTCCTTGAAGAAGCCTGGAGAAATGTTCCTGAAGACTAGTTAAACAAATAGTCAGACAACTTTCCTAAGAGAGTCTGAGCCAGGGGTGGGGAACTCCAGGCCTCGAGGGCCGGTGTCCTGCAGGTTTTAGATGTGTCCTTGGTCCAACACAGCTGATTTAAACGGCTAAATGACCTCCTCAACATGTTATGAAGTTCTCCAGAGGCCTGGTGATGAACTAATCATGTGATTCAGGTGTGCTGACCCAGGGTGAGCTCTAAAACCTGCAGGACACCGGCCCTCGAGGCCTGGAGTTCCCCACCCCTAGTTTATCCCATTTTCCTAGCAAAAGAAATGAGCAGCAACTCAAGCCTGTTGCACAGTACGGTACTCCAGTATTTATTTCCTTTACTCACAGCACAGTTTGCCCTCAGCACTGCTTTCTTGTTTTGTGGTGTAAAACAATTAAAGACATTTTCCACCTCATGCCGTGGTGTTAGGTATGGCAAGGAAAAATGAGGAGTGCTGTGCAGTAATTATCCCGATGTGTAAAAATGATTTACTGGTGTTAAAATGTCCTGTGTTGCATCTTTAAGATGAGTCTGTGTTTGGTAATAAGTCAGTGTCAGAGTAGTTTTCAGATTTGCTGAAAACTCTCCAACTTTTTTTTTAATAGTTCCTCTTAAACCTTCTCATTCCTTATTCCTTCCCCTCTGCTCACTATTGTCCTTTTGCCTAATGTTGCCCTTTAAGTCTGCTCTCGCTGACTTCAAATGCACTTAAAACTTTGCACTTCCGACTTGCCACACCGCTCCCGGAGAGTCTCCATCCTCGGCTGTTTGCGCAAGATTCTCCATGAAAAATAGATGAGAATTAAGTTCCCATCTCTCCTGGTGAGGCCCTTTGTCTTCACCAGGCTCTTCGCTCGCCGTCCAATACTCTGCGTGATAATACAATCTTGCAGAGAAGATCCACGGCTTTCTGCGAGTGAGTGTATAAAAGGCATGTGTGCATGGAGCTGCAAAGGAATCGGCAGGTTTCAAAACAACCACCTGAGTTCCCCGGAACAAAGTGCATGAAGAATTTTTTTTTTAAACGTGGAAACATCAGAAAACACTTGCTTCCAGCTGCGGACACATATACATAATTAATGCACACGTATGCAGATGTGGGCACACGGGAACACGCGACAGAGTTCAACCACACTACAAACAGCCGTGCGAAATCTGCTTCTCGAATCATTTGGGATTTGAGCAGCTCTCTTCAGACGAGAGAGCGTCCTTTGTTTCCAAGACAGAGATCTGTAAACCCTGAGCCGAAATCCCATGCAGCCCTCATTCTCATCCCCAGGTTGGTGCAATCACTGGTACTGTATTCCTTATGTGTGTTTCTGTATATTTGTCTGCTGTGGAATGCACCAGCTTCATATTTTCTCCACTAAAATCAGGATTATCCTTCCTGTGCTGAGCTCAAGTTTCTTTGTATACCTACATGAGTAGTTTTCTGCAGATAATCTCGTGCATAAAGAGATGGTTCACTCAAAATGCTGCACAGGATTGGGTGATGAGCCTTATCGGCTCGACTAAATCATCTGACGACCTAAAACTGTTACTTTCTCTTCAAACGTGTCAGTTTCATGTTTAACATTGATATAAGTTATCATGTTACACCTGGAGAAAGCGGCATACACACATGCAGATATAAAGCAGTAAAAGAATTCTGTCTAAGAGGTGAATTTACCCACAGTTTGTTTTTTTGGGTGAACCATTCTTACAAGGCTCTTGTTTACTCCGCTTTTGAGCTACAGCAGGCGTCAGTCTCCGTGTAGGTATTTAAAGAAGTCGGCAGCAGCAGATGGCTCACCTCATAATGAGTACACAAACACAGAGACGAGTTTGTGGGTTTCATATCTTATTTTCCACCCCCTGGCTTTTCTTTTTTTTCACAGTTAACCAAAGTAAACTGGGAATAATACATATTTATTATCTGGGATTTGGCTCTGCTGGTGTGGAAATGATAGGGTGTTTTGGTCGTTGACTCTGGAAATGTGGTTTCTGCCGTTGCAGTGCTTTACAATAACCTCATCCCTGTGTTTTAAACCAGCGTCTATGCAAAAACACAACAACACTGCGTACACGCTTGGTGAACTGTGAAAACAAAGTTCCTCTAATGCAGTGTTGCTGACCTTTGAGAGGTTTTGTGCACAGGTTGAGGCCATTGTAAAGTGTGTGTGGACATTATGCAGCTCAGTGGATCCGGTGCTCCTGCTGAGGACAGGAGAGGAATAGTATGGAGATGCTATTCCAGCGTCTTTCCTTTTGGTTCCTTTGTTATTTTTTCTCTTAACAGTTAAAAAGAAGTTGCATTCCCTCCTTTTTGTTATCCTCTTCTCACCCCGACATATTTCAAAGCACAGATGCAGAAAAAAATAATAAAAAGGGAAAGAAAATGAGATCGGGACAAGTAAGGATATATGGAATACAACTCGGGGACAGATGAGGTGACAGTGAGCGCGTAAGCTGGAGAAAATGAATATAGGTGAAGAAAGGAAGGGGGGAAGGGGGATATATAGACCTCTAGGCGGCGGACGGGGACAACAACTAATCAGGATGAGAGGCAGGGGTGTCGCTTTGATGCAGACGGGAGACAAGCTCAGTGCAGGCTCGTCTATATAGGGGGAAGATGAGGATGAGGAAAAGGAGGAAAATGGGACTTTTGGGGCTTTTTTAATGTGACATCTGTGCAAGCTAATCTCTCTGATGTGTATCCTCTACTTGGATGAGATACAATTTATCCTTCCTTATTTTTTTCTCCCCTTTCCTTACGGTTTAAAAACACAGATGGAGCGCCCGCCTCGACGCCATCATAACTCTGGAGGGAGTTCAATCCAACTCGAGTCAGTCACAGTTGTGTTTTGCGCTCAGCGGATGAACGAGTGTGTTGAAGTAAAACAGACGGAGAGCAGATTCTGTGAAACGTGCAGATTGTAAAAGTTCCTGAGCGCCGATGCTCCATGTGACTAATTAAGGGGAAACGTTTTGTTGCGTACAGTTGCAGGGGAAAGTTTCTGTTGAGATTTTTTTGCATAAAGAAGAACTAAAAAAATCACATTTTCACAGAATTCAGTGTTTACCAGATATACGTAGACATCAGCCAACCTTGCTCAGTTTAGAAGTGGACAGTGTCCTTGCTCTTATTTTGAAATGTCAGCTAGCCCCAGCTCTTCCTGTTTCTTGTTTCATGTCAGCTGGCTATCCTTCCGCTGCTTCCTCAGTGAGTCTGTCTTGAATATTGAATTTATAAAATTATGCCTGCACATAGGTGAATATTACAACTGACAGAATCTATATCTGTGTGAATCACCAACAGTCCTAAAAGTGTGAGACTAATAACATGTAAACTTATATTATGGTTACGGTGAGCTGATGTGACATATTTACAAGGGCAAAAGAGTGTAAATGTATAGGTCTGGTAGTTACAGAGCAGTAGTGGTGTGCAAGTCAAAGCTACCAGGACAAAGTCGAGCTCTGTAGTTCTTATTTCTTTTGCTAAGGATCACGTCAAAAAGCCAGAAGACAACATTTTTTTGTGGCTGGATGATATATAAACACTTTTGTACTTTTTGAGCATTTTATATGGAGGAAGTGATGCAAATCACATGATGCTTTAGGTCATCTTTAATTAGGAGTGTGGAGATCTGAACTTTTTCCTGCAGCTGTATGAAAACGTTAGCTTGACATCATGTCGCGCAGTCGGCTGAATTGAACTCCATCCATTGTTATGGACACAATCCACTAATAAATTAATAATGACGTCAGTTTCATTTCCAATATTACAGCAAAATATTGGATGATGGTGCATGATATGGATTTTTATAAGCACTCATTCTGCACATATATACACTAAATATCAAACTGACAGTTATTGTGTAAAGCTGTGTATTGTTTTTTTTATGTCTAGTTTCATCACCAAGAAGGCTTCGCACCAAAGTCCTGAGCCCCACCAAGCTGCACGTGTCTTGGAAAGAACCCAAAGGACAGTTTGAAAGCTACAAAGTCGTTTACACCACACGGCCAGGTAAGATCCAGAACTGATCGTCTTTGCCTAGACTGTCTCCACCTGTTATTAATAGCTTCATCATTAGAAAAAAGGGAAATTGGTTTGGGTCTGATGGTGACTTTCACATTTAGTTGTGTTTAGCAATCAGCAGAGATTTAAAGCTTTGGCCACCGCCGGAGGCTGCTTACAAAGTCACACACATTTTATTTTCCTGCCACAGTGGGGTTTGACAGATTCACCATGTTAGTTTAAGATAATGGCTGTGCTGTGATTTTGTTAACAATCGCTTGCGGAGCCACAGAATGCGTCTTTTGTCTCTCGGCCCCCGCCGTGAGCTGCTCGCTGCTCTCGCGCTGGCTGAGCAGCCGGCGCAGAGAGAAATCTCTCCCTGTGCTGACCTCCGGTGTGGCGCAGCGTGGCCCGTAAACTTTTCTCTACACTTCTCCTGACGGGAAAGTTGCGATACCTAGTGAGAAATTTGCTAAGTTGGGAGAGATGGAGTGATCTGAAGTGTGACATGACGACTGCTGTGAGAGCGGGACATCAGACTCCCAGACTGAAGATTTTTCTGCAGCTTTGTCTACCACGTGCTTCATCATTTGTAATAATAAAACAACAGTAATAAACTAGCAAATCATTTGAACATGACAATCCCACACCACACGCCACAGATGGAGCGCTTTCAGGCTTCACCTTCGCTCAGAGCTGCTGCAGAAACCTTCCAGTTTAGACTTGATTTGTCCGGGAAATTTGACGAGGAATTCGCAATCTTCTCTGCACGCTCCTGCCTGGTGTTCACACAGCTGCCCTCAGTCACACCTGAAAGCTGAGCAGTCCCACCTCTGTGATGGATTGGTTGTCTCGTGCTTTGCTCAAGGGTCCCTCAGCAGTGATTGCTGCAGGAAGGCGTGTCATTAAAGACCAATCACTGTGAGCAGAAGCAGTAAAAAGCTGCACCAGTTTTGTTCTAATATGACAAAAAAGTGCTCTGAAATGAAAAACAGATGCAGATTAATGCATCTGCAAATTAATATGGATAATGTCTTTTCATAAATCATGTTTTAACAATGCAGTATTTGTCTTTTGCTTGTGGGACAAAAAATTCTAGTTATGCACGACGGAGCACAGCAGTTGAACTTCTTCCCCTGAGGGGAAACAAATCGACCTTTTTATGCGGTTTTCGCTTGCATGCTGGTTCATAACTCACTGTGCAGAGAGACACGTAACCACACACAGGATCTGATACAACTGATACTGGAGCTGTTCGTGTGCCCAGTGTGGTAGCCTGTGGTTGATTGCGGCTGACATTTTATTGATTTATTGATTAAGGCTTTGACGAGTTTGGCTTTTACGGCTCTGTAAAACGACGTGCAGCTGAACGCTGGTACGGCAAAGCTTTGGCTGAATCTGAAGTTTTATTGATGACAGTGGAATTTATTTTGTATCCAGTTCAGCTGTATGTGTGTGTACGTAAGTGAAGACTTCCCCACAGCAGCACTGTGCACCTCACATCCTCAGTAGTCGGTAAAAGGAGGAAGATTTATTTATTTATTTATTCTGTTCTTTTTAAAAATTACTTCGTTTCGAATAAATTTGTAGAATTTCACTCACAAAACTGGAGCGCAGACGTCTCGGACGGTCTGTTCGGTCAGTCAGGAGCTACAGCTCAGCAACTCATTGCTTTATGTTGTATCAGACTGTAGCATGCTGATTTCTGTTGAAGACAAGTGACCAACACTGCTGAACTCACATAGTTTTCAGGGGAGTACATGGTGATGTGGGACACTACATGTAAGTGTCCTTGGAAGTATTTGAATAGAGACGCACTGAAATTAATATATTTATTTATTTATTTATAGTCAGTATGCACAAATGGAGTTGATAAATGAGAGTTTCCAGGACGACTCTGAAGTTGACTCGATGAGGATTTGTTTAAAGGGCAAGCCTGCATACGTTTTATCCAGGTGCACCTAATTAACTGGTAGCTGACTGTAAACTGGCACTATACTTACTTGGCTCTCACAGACTCTGTCATCCTGATGCAGCTTTTAAAATCAAAAGCTCTGCACTTCTTTTTTTATCTGAATTCCTTGAATCATGGAGCGTATGCTGTTTTTATTGCTTTTACACTTTAAAGGAAGGAATTCTTTGTCGCACGCTGACTGTAATTACAGCTGTAAAATGATGAGGTGTATATAGTTGTTGTATATAGTTCCTAAGCTACATTGTGATTATATGCATGAGTGGTATTACTCAGTTTCAAACTTGTGGCCAAAGCTTTTCAATCACTGTTAGTGGAAGCAGGTGCACTGCAGACATCTTTACTGTCGGTTTATATCCATGCAAAGCTTGAAAGCCTTGAATTTGAGTCATACTGTTGTTTGCAAGTGTTATTAGTTTATAAACTACGTAACATGTCATAAAGAGACTTTTATTTGGATGATATATGAGCCGTGTCAGCATCTTGGGAATGCATTTTATTTAAAATATATGATTCAATTTCTCCATAAACAATAAATTCTGGAAATTCTTTAAAAGACATAACAGTTTGGATCCCAGTGTGAGAGAAGATGAATGCTGGGTTTATTTTTAGAGTTGTTCCAGGTTTTTCTACCAACAAGTGTTAAATATAAAACTGCTTCGTGGGCATTCATCTGTCTAAATGAGAGAAGTTGTTTTATTTTCATCATTACAAAAATCACTTTGATTCAAAGCTTGTACGTCTAATTTAACACTGCTCAGCTCTCTTCAGAGTGCTGCCAAATAAATGCCAACACTTCCTCTGATTCAGGTTAATTTTAGGTGTGTCTCATTTGGTGGGGAGGATAAAAATGGATTAAGAAATGGAGAACACGAAGCCCTAATTAGAGAGACTGTGTGTGTGTGTGTGTGTGTGTGTGTGTGTGTGTGTGTGTGTGTGTGTGAGCATGCTGAACTTGGAGAACAACAGTGTGTTTTCCCAGGTGAACTGCAAAAAATGCTGTAAAAACTGGAACAGATTTGTGAACTCTTCTGTTGTTTCATTGTTATGATGAAAGTCAGCTGAAACACCCAGTTTGGAATCAGCTGCCACCAAACCAGTCAGCTTCAGGGATATTGAGTGGGTGTCCAGAGCTGAGAGGCAACATTTTTCTTAGAATTTCTTTACTTTTGCCGTTTCTCATCTGTCGTCTCGATGGATATTCTTTCCTCTGAGGGAGACATCAGGGTAAAAAGGGATATTTTATTGCAGTGGGAAAAGGTGCTGCTTTTAAAACTGTCAGCCCGTCCCCAAGTCCTGTTTCCGTTATGATGGAGAGTTACAAGGATTCGTTCAGTAACAGCACAGTTAAAATGTTCCCAAAGCACGTGTGGGCAGCATGAGGCGTCCTTCAGAGCATTTGTGAAGACATTATCAGAAAAGCTGTTTGGACGGGTTCTCAGCAGAGGAGAAAAATAGCTCCTACTCTTCGTCTCAGTGAAGTAGCACCTAAATGTACTAAAATCATAGTGCATGCATAACCAAATATAAATGGCAAAGAGTTGGTGGTAGTTGGGGCTACCTGTCAAAGCTACAGAAACTTCCTACAAACTTGGTCTTATTTCCAAAAGAATGTTGAATGTGTTCTCAGTGAGACGGATGGAGCATATCTATAAGGCCAAAGATGCCACTGACTTAATTTCCAATATGCAGTTCAAATAGATTCAATGCTTTTCACAGTTCAGTTCAACACAACATAAATAAGAAACCATTTTCTTCTATGAGGAACAACTCTGCAAATATTGAACAGAACTCGAGCCGTCAGGTAACGAATGTTGAATAACAGATTCTGGGAGGGGCAGACATCTGATCGGGTGGAGGTGGGGAGAAAACAAAGGCGTGGAGAGATTACGGTCAACAAACATGAAATGCATGTATGGTAAATGGTTCTTATGTAGATCTGCTCTCCTTGAGCACTCGAAGTACTTATACAACATGTCTCAGTCGCACTCCAATGGACGCATCGGAGATCTCGGATTTCAGTAGCCAAGGACACTTTAGCATCAAACCACCAACCTTCCCATTAGTAGATGACCTCCTCCATCTCCTGAGCTAGAGCCATCCCTGAAAAGTGAAGTAGCAAGAAACCCAAACAGTGTTTTGTATCATGCTGATCTCGGGTCTTTAATCATATGTTTAATGTTCAGAATATTGAATATTTTGGCCTTTTTTTACCTATTGAGAATGTTTAAGTAGTGTTTTGACACTTTATGAGAGAAAAAGCTTCCATGGGTTTGAACCTTTGTTTCTCGAGTTATCTCACTGCCTGATGCACAAGTCGACTGTAGCCTTGATTTTGAAGGTGAAGTCAACCTGCTCGTGTTGCTGTCAGCCAATGGCTAAGTAAACCTGTAGCTTTTGGTGTGGCTTGAATGTCTATTTGATCATAGTAATAGAGAAAAAGTCAGATAAGGTGCAGTACGCACGGGCAGCTTTCCCCTGACACTCTAAGGTAGAATCGGGCGGATGGAGGGAATGACACAGGAATACAAATGGAGCGAGATACTAGAAGCCAGGATGGAGGGTAGAGCTGGAGAGGCAGGAAGAGAGAGCAAATGGAAAGAAGGATGTTGGATATAAAACTGAAAAGAAGCAGATCCAGAAAAAATCTCTGTAGCTCCTGTCAAAGAAAGAAAAACATGTTCATAACGTGTTTCTCTTTTTGTTTGTATTTTCAGACCATGGCTCTGTTTCCATTTGGTGATTAAACCGAAGGCTTACTTACTGTTGTGCATCGTTCTTGTGGCGCTGCATGAAGGGTTGGGCAGTACGCACACAATCCTGTTCTGGAAAGCAATTCAAAATCACCTAATTGGAATTTGTTTTAAGCTGCAAAAAACTGCAAGCCAAAGGGCCAAAATGAAGAAGTCCGATGAAAGACACCTGGCAGACTCTTAATGAACCAAACAGAGACGGGAATAATGCATCCTGTTACACGATCAGGGTGCACAGCCCGTGGTGTGTGGATGGGAAAAATGGAAACTTGCTGGTAGATGACTAGCAGGAAGCAATCCCAGAGCAGGGGCTTGGTAATGCAGAAATTAGTTGTAAACAGGAATGTAGACAAAGTGTAGACACTTTTTTAAAATTAATGTTAAACAACAGAGTATAAGCATGTAACAAGCCCTGTGATCGACATAAAAGTGAAATAATAAAGGTACTGGAAGGCTAGGTGCACAGCATGATAGAGGTGGCAAAGTAAAGACTGTATGGGAGGCTGAACAGAGGAAGAAGAAAGCCAGGAGAGGTGGAGGTGGAGGTGGAGTGAAATATTCTGTTGCTCGACTTCAGGTCACCACAGGAAGGTGAGGAAGAGAGTTTAGGCTGATGAGCATCAGG
This sequence comes from Oreochromis aureus, assembly GCF_013358895.1. Taxonomy (NCBI): domain Eukaryota; kingdom Metazoa; phylum Chordata; class Actinopteri; order Cichliformes; family Cichlidae; genus Oreochromis; species Oreochromis aureus. Next base: position 38,290,272 of record NC_052962.1, read on the forward strand.
GGTGATCTGTGACAATAGGATAGCAGCAAGAGTGGAAGGGAAGACTGACAAGATAGTAGTGGGACCTGCAGTGATGCATTGTTTGGTGACTGTGGCACTGCAAAAAAAGACAGGAGACCAAGCTGGAAGAGATGAAGATTTTTCGTAAGATTTTCACTGGAAGTGACCAGAATGGACGAGATCAGAAAGCAGTGCGTCAGAGGAACAGCTCAGTTTGAGTGATTTGGAGATGAAGCCAAAGAGGCATGCGTGAGATGGTTTGGGCATGTGCAGAGGAGGGATAGTGGGTATGTTGGACAAAGGATGCTCCAGTGATGGAGCTGCCAGGCAGGAGGAGGAGAAGAAGGAAGCAGAGAGAAGATTCGAGGATGGAGTGAAGGAGAACACGAAGAGCTTTGGTCTGACCGAGGAGGATGAGATGTCGGCGGCCCCTATAGCAACCATGAGAAAGAAATGATTCTAAAAGTCCTGCGAGTTAGTAGGTGTGTGTTCCTGGTTACTTATTCACTGAGCTCAATTATCAAAGAGGCAGACGACTAAATTAGACAAAACAGCCAAACGGCGATGGGCAGCCACAGACCTCCCGCCCCACTCTTATATATGATAACATAGAAACACAAGTTCCCTTTAAGCACAGACAGGCCTTTCTCATTTCTCACACATTGTGCTGTAGGCCGAGGATGCTTTCAGCTTCTCAGTCGTGAACACTGCAGCCTCACAAGCTTCATGGCTTTTTATACAGTCTTACGGGTTTCCAAATAGCCTTGACATTTTACCAGAGCATGATGCCCTTATTTCTGAAATGTGCTCACACAGGCTCGCTTTGCAACATGTTGCCTAAGGAAGTGCTTAGTTTTGAAGAAAAGGATAAAAATTATTTCTAAAAAGTAACTGAAAGTGCAGGGATGACTGAGTGCCTTCTGGGCTCAGTGCAGGAAGCAAATGACGGGAACGATCATCTTCACGCCGCAGGCCGCCGGTGTCGGTGCGAGGGTAATGAAGGTGGAAAAGCAGCGACTGAGCAGCAGTTAATTTTCTTAATCAGCAGGGATGTTTTTGTAGAGCTCTGCCGAATGGTTTTCATCAGGCTCGTCTATTCCTGGTTGAGCCCAAGACTCGAGTCATTTACCTTTTTACTTCCAAAATGTGAAACAAACCAGTTATTATTTAACTGAATTCAAATGTCTTCAAGGTTGAAGATGCTGTTTTTGTCAGTCAAAAGTTCAAGGAAGCAGTTGCTATTGAAAAAGCGCCGTATCGTGTTGGTTTTTGCTGTCAGTCAATTTGAAGGAGCAGCTGCTGCAGAAGAAATTAGATTTGGTAACTGACAGTTTAAGATTTATGAATCCCGACGGGAACATTTGTTCTCCAGCAGCAGGAAAAGTACGAGAAATGAACAGAAGGAAAAGTGGCTAATTTTAATTAAGCCTCATTAAAAAAAGGCAAAGAAAGAATAAGCACTTTTCTTACATCACAAATTCTTAAACTAATTAGCATGTGCTACTCTGATGATCTTGGACTGCTCAGTAAATATCCGATAGTCTCTCTCAAGCCAGGAAGCAAAAACCTACACTGCACAGTCAATTTGCAAACTGCTGACTTCTGCCAAAACTTTCTCCTGCTGCTACAGCAAAGCGCGTTTGGCAGAATCGGATGCTAAACACATACTCTTTATTTGATTTTTATTTACAGTCTGTTACATTTTTGCTCACATCCTCGGTTTACACTTCTCCCCTCAGCTTTTGAAGCCAGCGGCTTCTCAATATTTCTTGGGCAATTTAAGAGATCGTTTTAGCATATTTTGAGAATGCACAGCGGTGTGTGGCAGGTGTGCACGCTTCACACATGTAATGACGGCCGAGAGACGCTGAACTCAAAGAGTTCAACACGGGGTCAATGGCAATCTCATCACACCAGCATCTTCATCAGAAGTCATCTGCTTGTGTAAAGTGTCCTTGAACAGCCCCAATTTGTTCAAGCACATTAAATACTCGAGATTCAGTAAAGGACCAACAGACGTTACGCTCTTAAAACTGATATCACTCAAAGTTAAAAAGAGTCCCACTTGGTGCGGCTGCTTGATCATCTGCCCTCGAGTAAGACACTCATGTGTATGTGAACAGAAGCAAGTCTGTGAAGCCTCGACTAAAAGCCTGCATGAATTATATGTTCTGCTCTGCAGATTTACTAAATGATTGACCTTTTTGACAAAATTCATTGTTAATCTGATAATAAAAAGTGAAAGTCAGAGGGTAAATGCAAAGCTTCAGCATGGGAGTCGTTACAGGTAACATTTTGAACTGCAATTCATTTTTGTAAAAAATTAAAAAATATATAATGTAATATAAAATATATAATCCTTCATAAAGCAATAACCTTTATGCATTCTTGTTAACGCGGACCAGCACACATTTTTGTGCATTGTAAAGCTAATATTACACAAGCATTGCTGTACAAGGATGAGCCAAAAATAGGAAAAAGTAGCTTTGACCCCACAGATGCAGTTCACAGATCTGAAAGCGTTTGCTCAAGGCTTTTTCACCGGTTAGTTTCAGCACAGCTGAACAGACGATTATTCATGCAGCTGCAGATATTTGTCTGCCCTGTGCGTGAGTCACAGGTTAAACTGCCTTCATGGCCAAAAGGAGCCCAGAATATTGTAGCGGTGCAACAGTGCTGGTGCCAAGTCAACTCAGTGGTTTGTAAAATTTGGAAGTAGAGAAAACTGAACAACATGAGGTTGTTTTTTAGTCGTGAATTTATCAGTCCAGAAATTCACATCTATTTTTTCTTTTTACTTAATCATCTGTGATGACCTCATCATAGAACAAATTACAGCTGTTACACAAATGAAATTTACTTTTAAGCTTAGCCGTAGTCTTTGCCCTGTCAGGCTCTTTCTGCATACACCTGTATTTATATCGGGCTGTGTGTTGTATTACCAGCTGTGTCCATGAACATGTTAAATGTAAAAAGAAATGTAAAGAAACCCCAAACAAACCATTATTTATAATGCACATCTGAAACACACATACTGTGGATGGATATTTAGCCTGAAAGTTTAATTTCAGACATTAAAAATAAAAGTTTTGATGTCCAAGTTTTAAAGCTCTGCATAGATCTTTATGCTCCTGAACAGGCGTGTGTTGAATTTACTACATAATTACATGGAAATTACTGAAGTTGTACAATCTCTGCAAAGTGATTGTCACACTACGAGGGAGGCAGGCACTGAAAATTATTCTGCCAAATCTACTTTAATTGTAAGGTGAGAGTTACAATAGAAAGAAAATGAAAGGTAATGAAGCGTTTTTTGTATTTCAATTAGTTTTTGTGCAGCAGAGTGAGGTCTTTGTTCAGCAGTCTTACTAAAGACACTCGACACAACACAGAATCCTCCTGAAATTCCCGATAATATACTTTCTCTGTGTGACCGACGGTCTTGTTGTCCGAAATGACACTGAATTTTTTTCTTGACACTAAAAAGGTCAAACAAAGCCAGATTTCTATTGCCATGCAGTCCGACCGTCCACCTGTGTGAGGTGATTTATTGATTTAGGTATGTTTTATCTTCACTGGTTTAAACACAGCCTTAAAATTCAGGTTGTGTCGTGTTGTGAAATAAGCAGAGTCCTGCAGGATGAGCTCGTACCCTCGCCGACTGAGAGCTGCACAGACATCCTGTCCTCACAGTGTTTGTGGATGCTATCACTGTTGAATTAACCCCATTTCTGTGGCAGCTGTTTGGACCTGTTTACGACTGATTTTATAAATCTTGGCATATCTTTGGCTTAACCCTCATGTCAACAATGCTCTCTCTATTAAAACGACTGGCTAACACCCTGCCTATTCTGAAGTAAATGGTCTATGTTGCCCTACAGTAGGTTTTAGACAATGAAAGTCATGTATGAAAGAAGATTTGCAACTGAGCTCGTTAACTCGTCAGGAAAATGTTTACTGAGATGAGACTTGAGTCATTTTCTCATAGACCTCTGTATTGTTTCGTCAACAGAAGAGTCGCCTCATGGAGGCCGTTTATAACAGCTGCAGCTTAAAGAAACTTAACTGAAACTTTGGCTTCACTTCTCCGATCCAGAGGCTGGGTCGGTTTTTATCATACAGTCTATCCGTTGACTTGAATGCATGTGGGGCTGAGGTTTAATATGCAAACTGAAACAATGAGAAAGGACCGCACACCCGCAGTGTGGGGTGTGTGTGTCTTGCTTGTAATTATCAGTCTTGAGTGTTTGTGGTTTTTCTTTAACAGGTGGAGAGCAGAAGGTGGTTCAGGCTTCAAAGCAGGAAGCAAAACTGGTCATCGAGGACTTTGATCCTTCTAAAACTTACAACTTTAAGATCATTGCAGTCCACGAGGGGCAGGAGAGCAAACCTCTTCAGGGCAAACATGAAGGTAAGAGACTGACTCCACTCATCAGTAAATCTGTTGCTTCAGGAATCCTCCAGCTGATTTCTGATTGGACAGTTTGATTGATGTAATTGGAGTTGTAAAATTAAGAGAACTGAAACGTTCCGAAACGTTGAACGTCGCAGTCGCACCGAATCAGACACAAAACTGCCTCGGAGTTGATTACACTGTGACACCAAATTGCACTTTTGGCTCCAATCAGTGATGTCACAGCAGGTGCTTTCCATCAGCTGTGATTGGCAGAATACCTGCTGTGACATCACTGATTGGGGTGTGGCCACAAGAGCACACTTTACAGTTCAAAACACTACAGACCAGTGCAGCAGCTCTCGTGTAATCTTGTGTTGTGAACATGATGAAAACACGTGTGCCCCGAACCCGACCTCCTTTGTTCTGTAAGAACGTCTTATATGTTATTTAAGCTGCATCGTTGGATCCCGAAAGGTTCTGTTCATCTGGACGTAGCGTTATTGTTGGAAGACGAGAGCAAAGCAGCGAAGAATTCAAATAGCCGCCTCATCTCAGTGTTTCGGTTTTGAATACAGAGCTGAGTGTTTACTTAGTTTCAGTCATTGACATTCAGCGACCTGCTGGTATTTACTTGCTTTCATGCTGTGCTTTAGGAAAACAACGCTTTTAAACCTGATGCTGAATGTACATATCCACAGGTGCTGAGTGTTTCCAGGATTCATGTCAGGCTACAAAAGCCCTTTTGACTCAGCATTTAGAATAGTTATATAACTGTGTCCTGATGTCTTCGATTCACAGCTCTGACTAATGTTCTGTTGTTGCACTGAAACTCTGATGTGCTGTGTTTGGTTTTCACCGGTGGTGATGTTGCTCATTATAACCAAACTCTACCCCACGTCGGACTCGTCTGTCCAGAGAGCATTGCTCGGTCTTGTGGGTTGTTCAGATGCAGCTTTGCAAATGTGGCGTGTTCTTTTAGAGAGAACCGGCTTTCTCTTGGGAACCCTTCCCGACAGGCCATGACCTGTTCAGTCTTTTTCTAATTGTGCTGTCATGAACATTTAACATGCTAGCTGAGAACCTTAGAGTCTGACATGTAGCTCTCAGTTTCTCTGAGCATTTTGCAGCCTGACCTTGGGTTGAATGTAATAAAATGTCCACGCCTGAGGAAGCACACAGCTGGATGCTCCAGACAAGCAAACCTCTGCTTTTATAGAGGAGCTCACACCTGCTGATTATCAGATAAACACTTGCATTTGAATGACTGGCTGCTGCGAAGGTTGTGTGTATTATTTAACACATGTTGTCATATGTCGACGCACACATCGAGTCCTACCATTCGTTAATGTTGTTTTTTGCATCATGTGTTATTTCTTCCAGCTCAGCAATCGGCTGTTGAAATGGCTCCATCCCAAGGGAGAAAAAACAGCAGCGTCACACAGGAGAACAATGAGATCTCAGAAGGTAAGGTCTTCAGCAGGGAGACGGGAGATGACCCAGGTGAACAGACACAGTGAAATGATAAAGATACAGCCGTCTGCTGAAAGTCTCGAGTAAGGTGCAGTGACAGAAGATGATTCGCTGAAATACTGTTACAGGAAGACAACCTGCCGTTCCTCAAGAACAAGTTTGAAGAAGAGCAGTTTTCAAAGTATCTTGTAACAGATTCAGGATCAAGATTTCATATCAATGGAAGATGTCGTCTCCGACCTTTTACATCGCAGCTGCTCCTCTTCTGGCAGTTTTAAACTGATTTCATGCAGGAAGCTTTCGTTTTTAGTAGCTGAAGATTTTGACTGAGAACAAAGACCGACTGACACAACAGCAGGTAAGTGTGAAGCTGCAGAGGGCTCTGATTTTTGCCACAGTGGTGCTGTGGCTGAGTCACCGGATAAATCCTGATCCGTCCGTTTCACCGACACCGCCGTTTCACGATGTGTCAAGATTACTGTTCTGTGAATGTAATACTTCTGCAAATTGCACAGTGATTGTCAGTGAGACATACCCAAGGAAATGGAGGGAAAGGAAATGAAATGGCACAAAAATGGGAATTTAAGCAAGAGCCTCCAACAAACAGGAAATGAATGGAGAGAGGAGTGCGGTAAACAAGCCAATTGTAATTTTTGGTAAGTGGCGCATGCTGAGGCAAACAATCAGATGCCACAAAAAGGAAAAAATCTTTAATTTCTTTATGTACAGCAAAATGCAGGAAACTCAGTTTTGTTAGAGCTGTAATTTAAATTTCTACCTCAGAATATATCAGAACTGTTCTTCAAATCTTTTTCTCATTTTGAAAATGTGTTTGTATTCCTGCTGTATTGTGATGAAATAATGAGTATCTTTTCTTTTCTTTTTCCTGTGAGTGCTATGCTGTGAATGTGTTTAGCACAATGAAGTCGACAAAATATAATAGGACTGCAAAAATGGAAAAAGTCTGCACACTAGTTGGATCAAATGTAACAGAAAGCCTATGTGTGTGTGTGTGTGTGTGTGTGTGTATATATATATATATATATATATATATATATATATATATATTATTATTTTTGTATTTATTTTTTGGGGATCTGACACAAAAAATAGAAACAAAATGTGTGGATGTGTGAACGCTGCTAAACAACAGATGCAATAAACCTATTTTCAGTGGAACTCGGTGAGCATTGTTCTTTAAATCCTGCAGAATCTCTTCTTTGCTGTGAAACCTGATATTTTGCTGTGTTCCTTTGCAGCTTTTCAAAATGTGATTTGAACATTTGTGCGATTGGTTTTGTGTTTTGAAGACCTGAACTGAAGGAATGGTGTTAATGATGGTGGGGTGAGACTTGTGGCAGCCGGTTAGACACCAGTTTAAAACCCAAATTACAGCTTTTGCTTTCAGAGTTGTAACAATGGAGAAAAACACTTGACGTTTCTTTCTTTATCTTTCTTTTCTTTTTTTTTTGGACAGTTAAATCTATGCTTAACCACTTTGTGCATTTTATCTCTGTCACATTTTTTGGAGCAGGTAAAACTGAATCTGTACAGAAGAAGGAAAAATAATTTGCAACGAGCTCTAACTTTATTACTTCATCCTTTTCCATGAATTCATCTGCAGGACTTTTTATTCTTCCCTCAGCACTGTCAGGAAAGCTTTGCTGAACTCTTTGTTGTTTTTTGGGGTTTTGTCTAAGGTTTAATGCAGTTCTTGGTTTTCTCATCTTGTAACTCGTGTTGTTTGAGAATTATAGATTAAGACTTGAGAAGATCTTAATCGTTCTCATGGAGAATTTAAACTGATGCAGCAGCACATGCAAGGGTTTAACATCTGATGCTGATTGTCATACACCCACGTTTAGTACCACAGAATTAAAAGCTCGGTGTTATTAAGGGTTTACAGCCACTATTGTTGGTTTGTTTGTTACAGACCATGAAAAGAGGAAAAGGTGTTAAAACTGCTGTAGCTTACAGCGCTGCTGTTGTGCCAATTTCTGTTCAGCATGATTCACACAATACTGGTTTATCTCATACGAGCCCTCCCAGTTCATCCTCTACCTGAGGCCGCTGTTCTTACACCCCGGGCTGTAGCTGCTGTCTGTGTAATGACCACTCAGTGAGTCTTCACTCAAACTGTGCTCAAGGTCAAATTTGTTGTTTTGTTGTGAACTGTGATGGATTGTGAGTCAGAAGAGCTGCACAAAAAAGGGAAAGTGTAATATTTATGCTGTAAATTAAACCACTGAGGTTATTGGGACATTTAGGCTCTGAAAGATGGGAAATCAGTGAGGACAGCTGCTTCAACACTTGGACAGTATGCTGGTTAAAGTGATCATGTGATGCAAATGTGACTGATGTAAAGCGTGAGAACCCTTGTTGTTTGGCAGGTGACTTTGTAGACTGTGACTGTTCTGTGAAGTTAGTGATACGTGGAGATGGTGAGGAACAAAGATGTTAAGTACAGCCAACAAATTGCTTTTCTCAGATTACTTAGTGCTGCGAAATTGTGATTCTTCATTTTCGTCTTTCTGCATCCGTCATGTTGCCAGTTTGAATTCTCACCTCATCCTTATGTTAAAATAAGATGGGAGAGAAGAGTTACTGTAATTCATACGGTGTTTTGGAAAGTGTGTCACATTATTCCACGAGCAGTCGGGTTGATGCAGGTTCTCGTTTGTGTGTTTTTGGCTTTACTCTTTTTCTTTCTGTATCTCACCTACGACCTCTTTCTCTTTGTCAGCTTCTCCTGCAGTTTACCATCAGTAGGAGCTCTCAGTGGAGGAGGCAGGCCATTAGTATAGGAGTGAGAGTGAGGTGGGAGTAAGTAGAGTAAGAGTCGATGGTGTTTGCCAAAGATGCCATGGTGCAGCATGTCCTCGGGTCCGGCAAGAGTAGTTACTGTTTGGGTCATTAAAGGAAGTTACAGTTACAGTTTTGTTAATTTATGCAACTACAAAATTTACCAAGCGATTGTAGCGAGGAGCAAACTGAGGTGATCGAAGTGATCCGTGTTCTAATCCTCACCTGTGGTCAGTGAGAAAAGGTCATCACAGGTACCAGCAGCAAATATGAGTCTGCAGGGTGGTAGGATAGAGAGGCTGACAACAAAGATGCTGAACGAGCGAACCAGCTGTGGTGGTTCGGGCATCTGATGTCCCGGGTGCTTCCCAATGGAGACCCAGGGTTAGGAGAAGCTGTGTCCTGCCAAGCTGGGAACACCACAGAATTCCCTATAAAACACTGAAAAACATTGCTGGGAAAGAAGCTGTCTGGAGTATCCTGCTTAACCTCGCAATTCAACACGGCTTCAGATACACAGAAGAAATTAAAGCTCAAAGTAGCAGAAAACAGGCAGAAAAGTCCAAATGCGTCTGGTTTATGTGCAAATGAAATGCTAACAATCATTCTGACCTTTTAAATTTGACTTAATGAGTCACTTATCACAATTAAATCAATTAAGCTTCTGTCAGCATAAAAACGTCTTTTAAGCATTAAGTGCAGCCTGGCTGTTTTGTCTGTTTATGTATGCTTACTAAGAGCTGCAAGCCAGACTCATGAATACAAACACTGACAAACCAACTCTACATTTATATGCCATCAGTCTTTATGCTCATTTGATCATTTGTAATAGTTGGGTTTGTTTTTTCTGGTAATGAGTGAGAGTTTACATAAACCTGCAGTGAACGCACTTTCCCCAAAACTTCCTTCATGTAGTCCTCCTCCACTCTCACCTCTTATAATCACTTATCTGATTTAAGTCCCAGCAGAAATGAGCAAATTAAACTGATCATTCTTTCTCTTCTAGTACAGTCGCTGTCACAGTTTCATGTTTTAGTGCAGTTTAAGGTTGCTGGGAGCTGTGAATTTATTACTTCTGAATATATTTTCCAGTTTTTTGATAAGAGCTCAGCTTTTTCTCTTAAAACCAAAATGTCTGAGCTGGTGGAAATGTTTGTTTTTGTCTTCTGTGTCGATTTAAATTTCTCAGGATTTTTATGGTTGATCGTCTCAATGAAATGGCACATCTGCTGACTGCGAGGCGACTTTTATAGTCAGTAGATGCTGCTAATACGCCTAATATAACTGACATTTGTGTGTCGTCATGGTGAAGTGCCCTCAGTGCTGATCCTATCTAGTCTACTTTTTATCAAACTGGGTAGAATCAGCAGCTTCTCAGCATCATACTGCACTCTGGTTTTGACCTTTTTAATTCAGTTCCTTTACATTTTCTTTGTTATATGATCAAACTCAGGTTTATTCCAGGCAGATCAACAGTTCACAGTGTCATCAGCTCCACATCCACCCGGCAAATTTCAGTATTTAAGTTGCTTTACCCCAGTCGCAGCCACTAAACATCTGCAGCCAACTGCCAACCCACTTCCACTCCAGCTCCTTCTTTCTGTGCTGTTAACAACTTAACGTCATGTCTGCTCTCACTCGTTCTCTGTGGGTGTCTTGTTGCTGGTCTAACTCAGCCTTTGCATGTATGGACATGGAAGGATGAGGTGGTGGAGGTCGGGGGTGGTCAGATGGAGTTTGTAGTTTTAATCCTGCATAAAATGTAAGACTCAGTCATCCTTTGGTTCAGTGCTTGTGTAACAGACCTACTTGACCCATATTTAAATACTGATTGTTTGAATGTTTTCCATGTCTTCATGTAATTCTCCTGATTTATCTTTTATTTTATTCATTATTTAATGTCAAAGGACTTTTTTTAGCATCTTTAGTTCATAGAAACGATAGGATAGTGGGGCTGCTTTCAGAATTAGTAGGTATTTATCAATTGAATTCATCCAACATGCACTAAAACATAAATCAATATTTGTTGTATTTCTCAAGGTGCTTGGCAGGTAAGCTGTTCATCATCTTGGAGAGCGTACTTCAGTGCTTCTGTGGGTTTAGTCTGTCTCCATGTCCTCCGTCTCTTCATGTAGTTCCAGACTCCATGATGTTGAGATCAGGGCTCTGTGGGGGCCAGACCATCTGTTGCAGGGCTTCTTGTTGTTTTTGTCACTGCAAGTTTGTTTTCCTGCTGCAGAATAAATTTGTACCGGTTAGATGCCTTCTTCTGCTGCTGCAAAACAAATAAGAAACCATAAATCTGAAATGCCGAACATTCAAAGTAAATATTCATAATTAGCCTGTGCGTGTGGCGTTTTGTGGAGTAGTTTGTTTGTGTACATGGACAGGATTTTTGTTTTTTTATGCACAACGTGGCCCGTATCATTTGCATCTTGTTGCACAGCAATATCTGATGCTGGGAGACAACAGTCACTTTGTTTAAAGAGGGACCGATTCCACATTTTGGTGTAGGACAGGTGGTGGTGGAGTAATTCATGAGAACACCAGCCTGCATGATGAAAAATCATGCTTACCCAGTGCAACTGAATGTGCATCTATGAGCTGTGTGATGAGTGGGAGGAGTTTCACTATTGTAAGTGTCACGTGTGATGCCCCCCTCCACAAGAACATGTTGCCCATTAACGCATCTGTACCTGGATTTACTCGGATTTTGTAGAATCAGTCGTGTGTGTCTCTCAGGTGTGTGTCAGGTTTGTGTGTCATCTGCTCTAACTCGCTGTGGGTGGGTGTGGGTGAGGGTGGGGGTTGTGGGGGTAGAGAAGAGCCAAGCGCTGATTAAAAACACTGAGCTTTTTACACGACTCCAAATCACAAACAACTTCTTCACCCCCTCCCTCCAAACTCTCACACAATCCTTGAAAACTCCACAATCATCACCTCCACCTCTCCTTTTCATCAGCCCTCCACTTTTTCTTTGCCGAGTGCTATCTCTGGTGGAGCAGTTATTTCTCTCTCATCTCGTTTTCTCATTACTCTGTTCGATTTCTGGTCCTTTGCCACTTTTTGGCTTATTTTTTTCTTTCTCTTTGTCCCCTCCCTGTTCTCCGTAACCACCCTGTTCTTCTCTTTATATCTGAACTATGACCCTTAATCATCACTGTATCTAGTAAGAGTGCCTCCTTTACAGACATGAAACCCACACCTGTAGTCACCTTTGTAAAAACATGGCCACCAGGCGCAAACAAGCATTCAGAAGCTGAAAACATGGAGCATTTGTTTTCTTCTTCTTTCTGACTGCTGTAATCAATACTGCATAGATATGTATGCTCCCTCTGGTAATTATAATAAAACCTGCAGATCACATTCTCAGTACTGCTCGGTGTACGTATATGGCGACTTCAGTTTCTTGGACTGAAATGTGTGTCCTCTTTTTATTACAGTTTTCCTTCCTCTCTTTTCACCCATCTCGGCACCATTTTTGTTTCCCTCCACCCTTTTCTCCCTCTTTTCCTGCAGCTTCACCTCTCTCTCTCTGGTTCTGCTTTTTCATGCTCACAGCTGACGCTCTCCTCCTTGCCCACACTTGCTGAATACCTCAGCTATAGCCTCACAGGCCTGTTCTTGGGCTCCTGCCTTGTTGCTGATGAGACCTTTAACAGCTGTCTGCTTGCAAGGCTGTCAGTCTGAAGCTTTGGCTGCTTGTTCATCTGCTGGTGTTGTTTTGTAGGTCTTCTCGTCTTCACGCTTGGCTCTGCACGGGTCCCCTAGGTGGTCACAGAACAGGTCTTACTTCCTTCTAAGACTGGCAGCTCTACATGTCTTGGAGGAAAATCGAAACCTTCAGTATTTCGTACTCGGCCCTGTACGCCTCAGCGATTGCCTTAAAGAGTTTGCAGTTGGTCTTTGACAGAAGGTGGTTTCAATTAACTTCACAGCAGAAACAATTATAACAGCGGTTACTAAGAAAACACTTCCTGAAGCACGGCATACTTCTCCGATGTTCACCCATCTAATTCAGATAATAATAATAACACTGAGGTTTCTGTTTGCAATCAAAACCTCAGCAGATATCTGATGCATTAAAAATACACAGCTGCTGTACAGTTGTTATGAATGCAGAAATAAGAGCTATAGTTCTTATTTCATGTTAGTTTTTAAACCAGGCTGTAAATATCCTTCTCTGAGTGACCCTCAGGTGGCCGTTTGAGGAACTGCAGCTTCTTTCCTGAAGGTTTGGGCTTAATTACTCTGAAGAAGGATAATTATAGAAATATCCTTTAAGAGTGAGTTATTATAGTATGGTCCTCATTTCAAGCCTTCCTCGGAGATGGTGGGTTGTTTAATATTGATGGGTTTTTTCCTCTGTATCTTGCAGCCATCGCAGGTTTGTATAAAAGTGATATCCAGCTCTTCTTTCATGGTTGTGAGTAAAAGCGCTCTCACCAAATGCTGACTTTAGAGAAAGCCTCCAGCTATGCACCTTTTTAAAGACACTGAGAATTAAAAGAAAAAAATCTTTTTCTTTTTGAAATAGTCTCTTCTCTGTGTGCAGTGTGTTAGGGAAGCCTCTGAGCATACAGCACGATGAGAAAGCGTTACGTTGACTTTGAGTCTGTTTTTATCAACTTGACCTGCAACAGTTTGTCGGCTTGCCGAGTTTCTGCGTGTCTGAGCTTCCAGGTAATTCCAGCTCATCAGATAAATGTTTTGTGTGCATTTAACTCTCATCTCATCTGTCCTCCGTCGTGTGATGGATGTGGAGTGTAATCTGACACGACCGCGCTATAACTCATCTAATCTGCTGCTTCGGTGTCAGAGCGCCCAGGTGGCACCCACAGGTGTCCCTGCAGGTCAGCACATACATTTCCCCTTTCCTCTTTGTTGCTCTTATAATGCTTTGCAGTATGAGTAGTATTCTACTACTGAAAATAAAACTGTGTTTAAAACATTTTGTAATGATCCCTCTGACGTCTGCTCTTCCTTGCCTGTTCCATGTTGTTCCCTGATGGTTGTTCGGATGCAGCTCAGCCGTCCGCTGTGTAGAAGCAGCATTTAGGTTAATAACATTACATAAAACCATCAGACGGTTTAAATAAATAATGAAGTTACTGCTGCTGTGCATATATTACACGTAGCCTGCGTCACGTGACGGCTGCATCCACTTTCTGTTCGGTCGGTGTAAATCTGAAGAGGAATGAAGAGTTTGGTGAAGCACTGCCTCCCACAATAATCCAGATGCTTTAATGAACTCAGCTCTACTTTATATTCCTGACAGTTGAATTTATTGATTCACTTGCTTTTCTTTTTTGTCTTTTCTTCACTTTAAATGCTGAAAGAAACAAAGATAATACAGACGGGTCAGTATTTGCAGTGAATACAGTCAAATACTGTCAGTTCTGATGGCGTTGCAGGGATAGCTCAGTAGGTAGAGTGGTGGCCCCATGATCGAGAAGGGTGGTGGTTCGAATCCACTGAACGGCTACCCTGAGGTACCCCTGAGCAAGGTACCGTCCCTACACACTGCTGCCCACTGCTTCACTGAGTGGATGGGTTAAATGCAGAGAGGAGTTTCCCCACAGGGATCAATGAAGTATACTTTCTTTCTTTCTTTCTTTCTTTGAGGAGAAAAACTATCTGCAAACACACATTTTTATTATTATTTTATTTACGAGTTGTTAAGTTATTAATTCAGAGGTGTTATTTTGTGAAAGGTGTGATTGTGGTTTGGTCGCGTGGTTTCAGTCTCTTTGCGGCCAAGAAGAGTGTTAAACTTTAGTTGGTGCTGTGTGTCACTGTGACCGGCTCTTGTAGTGATTTCCACGCTTGGCCTGCTGCCACCTTTAGGGTGGTTGTTAAAAGATTTATTACAGCAATGTCCCAGTAACCCCCGAGGCGCACAGAGGGTGGGGATTGTGACAAAACCGATGTCATAGTTCAAACAATATAAGAAACTGAATTCGGGGTCCGTGTGTGAGGACGGCCGTTTATGTTCTAGTAATAATGTGTTCATGGAGTGGAGAACACTCAGCTGCTGTGTTATACTCTACATGTTTTATTGTATAAGCCACAGCACCGTATATTTGTAAGAACCTGTTGTTGTTATTGTCGGTTACATTATAACTAAAATGTCTCGCTTTTTCCTTTTAAGATAAAAATGAGAGTGACCGTGTTCTTATGTTTTCGGCTTTGCCGTCTTTTCCAGTCTTCTGTGAAGTCAAAGTCCTCTAACGCAGCCGTACGGACGCTTGCTTTTCCTCTGACGACCAGACTTGGGCACATTTTTTAGAAACTCTGTTGGTAATTACGGGTGTGCCTTAGCTGTGAAACATCTGTGATAGGTGGCTCCCTCCTGAAAACTGTGTGCACATGTCTCACCTTTATCTCACCTGCAGCAGCCAGGCCAAGTTTTTATGTTGAGGCTCGTCTCCTGTCGAAAGTACCAGGAGGCAGTTACACGTGTGACAGTAAAAGTACTTCTGTCTTCTGAGGACACACAGACAATGAAGCTTTAAGGCACTGATTGAGGGAGCAACGCAGGAGCCTAAACACCGGCCCCGAAACACCTCGGAGCTGTGAGCTGGTGTTTTATCACCAATCTGACAGAACAGCACTCTTTTACTAAAGTGACCAAAACTGAGAACAACCAAACTGTGACATCTGACAGGTACCATAGTTCATGCTGCCACTTCAGCAGCTGCCAGTCGGACTTTGCTTTGCCTGAACATGTGAAAACGAACACATGTCACATGCTGATAATAACATTCTGTTCTGAGCCATGTGCACGCTCTCTTTTTGCTGTCCAGGCTGCCGAGGCCTTTTCTATTCGCTCGCAGAACAAACAGGCTTCACAAACACAGGTACAGTCTTGACACACACCCAGAGATTTCTTTTGAAGAGTGGATAAACAGTATGACTCATGCCAGTTGCCATGGCACAGTTTATTGTCTGAAGGCCCTTATGTTGGCTGCTGGTTGTTAGTTCTTTGCATCATTCTGGGATGGAGAGAAGCGCTTGTGCTTCTACTTTAGTGAATTTCAGACAATTTACACTCTAAATTCTTTAAAGAAAACTAAACTGGTTAAAACTTTCAAACGTGTCTGTGCACTGACTTCTGTGTTTTAACTGTGCTTTTAGATTTTGGCAACAAAGTAGCTGCATGAAAATATACTCTGTCTTTATTATATCAGCCTTATATCCTGATACACTATCTCACTCAATTGGAATCCAAATTATTCACATCCATGGTTCAGTGATCCGGCTGAATGAGCAAACACTGTCATTCTGACTTACATCACTGTCTTGTTGCTTTAGTCTACTCACCTGAGTCTACTCACCTGTCCACAGAATAGTGACAGAAAGGGGTGTGTGTCTGTGTGTGTGTGTGTGTGTGTGTGTGTGTTCCTGCATTCCTTATCTACAGTTTGTGAAGCTAATCTCCTGAAAGGACGGGAGATTAGCAGAAGGGCAAATACCAATAAACCAGATTCAATAAACCATAAATCACACACACAGTACTGCTTACCTTTGTATAAGAAAAATGGCACCTTTTAACTTGGTTTTCGTTCATGCGTGTAGCCATTAGTTCAGTTTGTTTCACTACAGCTACACTGACAATCAAAATGAACTTGCAGAGACTTGAAAGTTTCTGCAGATGAATAATCTGCTCCAGTGTTAAGAAGGACATTTAAGTGCTTGCATCTTAAGCTAGGAGTCCTCACTAGGTATCATAGCAGCGTAGCAGCTAGCAGTTATTGTATGCAAGTTAACTGTTCTCTGTAATGTAAAAAAAGATTTATTTGTGTATATGTGAGATATGATCCAAAGGTTCAGCTATAGCTACACCTCTCCCACAGTTCAGCCTTCCAGTAGCTCATCTGAAATCACAGTTTTGGACTTGTAAGTGATACAAACTGAATCTCCTCCAGTGTGTCAAAGCAACACTCCTAAATCTGAGTTTTTATTTAAGGAATGAGCACAGGCACATTTAATTTACTGCAGTTTACCTCATTTAAGGGTTGTTTCTACCTTAGGCCATCAGATTAGAACCAATCTGTTGACGGTCTCAAAGTGGGGGATGGATTCAGGGTTCACATCCCCCGTTATGCAGAAAAAGACAAAGAAACAACCTCTTGGTCACATTCCTAATGTGATGTGCTGCCTTAAGGCTTGGAAACTGTGCAAACATCAACATTGTCACATCTGAAAACGGTTGTATCCTGGTTAGGCCAAGCTTGACATCTGTTTTCCTCCTAGAGTGAATGGGAGGCAGAGCCTTCAGCTTCTGTGGAACCAGCTTCCAGTTTGGATTCAGGAGACAGACACTATCTCTACTTTCAAGATTAGGCTTCAAACTTTCCTTTTTGCTAAAGCATATAGTTAGGGCTGGACCAGGTGACCCTGAATCCTCCCTTAGTTATGCTGCAATAGGTGTAGGCTGCTGGAGGATTCCCATGATGCATTGAGTTTTTCTTCTTCATTTACTATATTTATACACCTCTCTGCATTTAATCATTTAAGCGTGTCTTTGTCCTGTCTTCCTTCCCTCACCCCAAAACGAGTCGCAGCAGATGGCCCCGCCCCTCCCTGAGCCTGGTTCTTCTGGAGGTTTCTTCCTGTTTAAAGGAGTTTTTCCTTCCCACAGTCACCAAAGCGCTTACTCGTAGGGCGTCATGTGATTGTTGAGATCTTTGATAGTGTTGTAGGGTCTTTGTCTTATAATATAAAGAGCCTTGAAGCAACTGTTGTTGTGATTTGGTGTGATATAAATAAAACTCTGTTTTCTGAAACCATGAATGAAAAAGGACTGCTTTAAAGCAAGCCCAGTGTAGCAGGACAGCAGAAGAGATCCTTGAAGGGAAAATATGTCACAGTTAAAACAATTGTGGATTTGTTAGTGCATCCATCTTCCACAAGCTTTCCTGCATACATCAGCAATGCTAACAAACCTGCACCACTTACAGAAATCTTCTAAGTGTTTGCTTTAAAAATTCAAGTTAAACCTGCATGCTGATAAATGGTGAATGTGGAAGATGCTTGGACAGCAGAATATTTTACTTCAGGAGGCAGATTGGGTGTTTTATGAAATGTGTAGTGCTTCTATCCTGGCTCCACACGCACAGTGTCCTTGAACAGGACACCCCACTTTAATGACTCATTATGGTTTGGCCAGTGCTTTGCATGGTGCTGCAGCCTCCCTGAAATAAGTGTGTATGTCTGCACCAATGCAGCCAATTACATTTTAATGCTGTTGATAATTTCCCATCTAAAGTTAGTTCACTTACAATTTTCTGTCTGACTTCATGTCAGTTTTTGTAATAGGATCAGTTCTAAATGGTAGATTTAATGTAATCACTGAATCTATTTACCTCTACCCAGTTATCCCAAATACTTTACTCCTTTTCTTTTCTAACTGGACATTTCATATTTTGCTTTAGTCTCAGAGACTTTGAACGTGTGGCATGGACCAGCTTGACCCATTTACTGAGCTGTAATTCCTGCCACATTTGTTTGGCTGCCATAATTAGACGATGTCACAACAAGATGGACAGGAATTTTGACATCACATAACACGTGTGTCTGTCTGTCTGTGAAGGACAAAGTAAAGAACGTGTGACAGAAAATTCAGTCATAGTTAATGATTTATGTACTTTTCTAACATGTATCGATCCAGCAGGCGTTTTATGAGCAGTAGTTTCTCTTCTTTGTTCAGAACTCAACATTCAGCTTTTCTGCTTATAATTAGGATTTATTATATTCAAATATATAATAAGGTGAAGGCAAGATTTCCTCCTTAATTTTTGCTCTTTTGCCTGATTTTCGAGCTTTTTAAATTATGATTGGAGATGTAATGAATCCATAGACCCATTTGTCTGGGTTCTGTTTCGAAGCCTTGTTTTTTGGCCTCTCTGTGGCTTTTTCAGGAGCCAGAACATATTTGAATGTGATGCTGAGTGTGAGGAGGATGGGAAATGTGAGCAAGCCTGCAAGTTGCATCCATAAACAGTAACGATGCAACACAAAGACACAGATGCCTCCTAATCTGTGGTTAGCCAGAGAAAAATAACTTCACTCACCAAAACTTGAGCGCATGACTTTTATGACTTCTTTTGGTATTTTTCAGATAATTTAATTAAGAATTCTACAAAAAAACAAACACAATAGAGAGTTAGAGACAAAGAGTGCCTGCAGCTGTTTGTATGATGTATGGATTGAAGCCTTAACACAATTTGAATCGACAAGTTAAAACAAATAAATCTGCAGTCTGCAGAAATTAGCTTTAGACAAACCTTTTATGAAACTCTGTCTTTTGGTGCATCGTTTTTATGACTCTGCATCTTTTTGCTTGGTCTTTGCAGTCTTTGCAGCATTGAATGACTGATGGATGCATTTGGTTAGAGATTGTTTTTGCATGAATGCCCAAATTAACTGATCAGACTGTTTTATCTCATTTGGTATAATCTGGATGTCAGAAGAAAAATCCAAATTCAAAGGAGACATTAAATGTTAAAACAAAAATTCATACAAGTGGGTAAGACATGAAGCTTCGGTGTTTCAGTGTTTGGCATCTTGAGTCGAGTGAGGTAACTTGAGACACTTTTTCCCACATAAACTACGTGAACCAAGCTTTGCAAATTTTCAGATGATACACTTGGTATAACTTGTATTTTTCTGGGCAGATCAATCCTCTGCATCGATGATCCAAAGTGAGACAGTCGGTGTGGACGGATAGTCAGGCTTGGGTAAACAGCATGAAAAGTGAGTCGTCTGTGGCATCAAACAGCTGCACACGGACTGTTTCGATATGGATCTGCACTGTTGCATATGTCAATACTCTGACATGTTGATGTGGATTTGTTCATGTTTTCATTTGATTTTATTTCTGGGCACAGGTACAGAAAATCAGCCTGTAATGTTCCCCGTCACAGTCGGATTTGGGAAAGCTTTGTGTGTGTTTTCAGTGTTGATGAATCTCTGGAAGCGTTTGTTCTTACCGAGGGGAGGGGCTACATGAAGCTGGTGTAAAGGGTCCAGTGAGTTGGACTGGGTGGGGCTTGTTATTTTACTCGCACGACTGCTTTACAGTCAGAAATGAGCAGCTTCCTGATTTAGATAAAAAGCTGTATCAGATATGAGAATAACAAAAGCAAACAGGTCAGAAATATGTGATGTTTTTTTTCCTGTCATTTATATACTCGTGCACTCAAAATATGTGTATGTGAGCAGAGTTTTAATCAAGATGATTCATCTCTTAAAGGTTGGAAAAATAAACGTTAGTTTTACGGTGATTGATCAGTTTTTACATCAGCATGTAGAAAGAGCTGGCCTCTTTGGATCTGTAAGAGTGTAATCAGGGTGGAGACGTGGGGTTTGCAGGTGGGGAAGCCTAAGATCCTGTGTAGCAGTGCAGTGGGAGGAAATGAGTCACTTAGAATTGAGCTACATAATCATTTCTGTGTTTTTATAATGTGAAGAGGCTGTGATTGGCTGACCTGTGCTGTTGAAGTCCAGTGCTGTTTGTGGATTAATGCATTTTAAAATATAAGGGCTCATGTTACGAGAGAATTATGGATATTTTTTAACCCTTAGCCATTATAAACCATTAGCCTTTATGAAAGAGTAATACTGGTAACAAACGTCCATACATTCCAGTTCAGAGTTATTTCAATGATGTGTCTTTGTCTTATAATGTATCTGCTGCTTCCCAGTACCTAACCTGGCAGTGATGATGGATACCAGTCTGCTCTGGACCATAATACTGCTAACTACCCAGTTTAGCCCGCATCTGCCCAGTAAAACCTTTAATTTTACAAAATAATTTAATTTCCCTGCATTTTGAGTCAGACTTTGAGACATCTTCAGCAAACATCACACATCAGCTGATTTTAAAAAAATCCCTCTCAAAACAGTTGGGACATTTCATGTAAGTTCAGCAAATTATATTTTTAAAAGTTGAATTTTTGAACCAGCCAGATGTGCACCACTCCGGTTAGGCTTTGCAGATGGACAGAGCTGTGAATGGCCCTCTGAGACAAAGGTTTAAAGCCTGCAAGGTATTCTGCATGTGATCATTAAAGTCCTTCTACTATCTGCTCGAGTCTGATTTAAAACTAATATACAGTTATGCTGATAGTAGCTTTCATATGGGAATATGTTCCATATGAGATAATTGCATAAATTCTAAAAGCTGCACTGTACTTAAGGCTAAGTAATTATGCCACATGGGTGTAATTATTCTTACTTCCCTCTTGTTGTAAAGCGTGTGCACATGATTCATTAGCCATTAATAAGTCTGGAATTGGAGGCTGAGATAACTTCAGCACACAGCGTCCTCCAACAGGCCCTACATGCAGAGGACTCACACAGCAGCTTTAACAACAACAGCTCACAGTAATGTCAGTCTGCAGTGCCACAACTAAAGATGAATGATGACCCAATACATCAAATGTGGAGGGCTCTTGGAAGGCCAGAGGAGAAGAGATGTTGATTTAGTGAAATTGGAAAGGGGGAGAGAGGGAGAGGAGGGTGGTGGTGATGTGGGTTCAGTGCAGATGAAGCTCCATCGCCTTCTATTTGACACTGTGACAACCTCATTTAGATCTGAGAGAGAAATGAAGGGACGCAGATGGAGGAACAGGGAAAGGACCAGAGGACGGCTCCATCACTGAGCCAGCTGCATGGAAATGCTTGGTGTGGGTTTTGACATCTGGTACTCTGAAAGAGGAAAACGAGGGAGCAAAAATCTTTGCACAGATTTGCAATAAAAGGCTGCAAGCTGAGAAACGAGCAAGAACACGATCTCGTTTGTTTATTACATTTCTTATCCATATATATTGATCACTATTAACTTTTGTGTATCCGTTTCATTGAGTCTAAAACGCCCATGCATGGCTCCAGTACAGCCTCTTCTCCGTCTTGGCGTCTCCACCGTGGGAATACAGAGTAGCGTATCTGTCAATTTCTCTAATGATTTTCTCCCTTTTTTGTTTGTTTGCTTCAGTTTCTGTTTCCATGCTGTAAATATCCAGTCAGCACGTCTCTCCCTCTGGGTTTTGTTGCACTGACTGTCGGTTTGTTCTTTCCTAGATTCAAAAGACACTTCATCCACTTCTTTCTACATCTTTTGTCTCGCTCTCTGACTCGCTCTGTTTTTGTCTCATTAGGGTTCAAACCCCGGAGGTGTCGAGTCCTGTTCAGTTTGTGCTGCTTTATTATTTGTTGTCTTCATGCTTTGGCTCAAATGTTCTCTTTTATCCTCCTTTTCTTCCCTCTCTCATTATCACCTCTTCTTTCACCGTCGCGTCACACTATTGCTGCCTTTAAACCTCTGCTGCTCTTATCTTTGCCCACCTGTTCCTTCCTCCATCTTCTGTATATTTCCTGAACCTTTTCTCACTGGATTGGTACCCAGCATTTTATCCTTTAACCTTTCTCTTGCCGGCTTTCTTTCTTCTGTGTTTTCTCCCTTTTGCCGTCACTTTTCTTCACATATTCCTCGATGATGAGGCTCTTTACCTTCTCTCTGTTTGACTGGCAGATGATTCATATTCAACCTTGTGTGCTTGTTTGAATAATAACACATTTTCTCCACTGTCTGTCCACCTTTCTCTGCTTCCTCTTATTTTCTCCCCACGTCACTTGTTTGACACACAGCTCATCTAATTTCCTTTTTTGTGTGTGTTGAAAATGACATCAGTGGCCACAACTTCTCCTTAATAAAAATAGATTTAAACACGAGTATAAAAGGCCAACAGCCAGCGTTGGACCTGCAGAAACGAGCTGTTGCTACAGGGATTATAAAACCAGCTGTGACTTTGAGCACCTGTGTCAGATGCACTTGGATCTGTTTATAGCTGCTGATGTTGCTACAGTATTTGTACAATTACATCATTATTCCCAAGTATTAGTAGTGTTTCAGTTTTATTTGTCATATGTAAGTTAGCACAGTGGGTAAAACTTAATTAGAGCCCAGTATTTGAATGGAAGTCCAAACACTGGTGATCATTCAGTTAATTTTCTTTATCTCAAACTTTGAGGACGTCAAAGCGACAGTTTAAGGATATTTTAATATTATAACCACTGACTCAACCACTGTTTTCAGAAGTGCAGCCATAAACATGTACACCATGAAGATAACTGGAACTAAAGCAGTTAACGATGCTCCTTTTGTCGGCTGAGCTCTGAGTGCAGCTTCCTTCTGCAAAGACTAATGAAGCTAATCTGTTTGTCCTGGTCACACAAACACTGATTCACACGCCGCTGTTCCAACAAGGAAACAAAGGCTCGAGGCCCAATTTCTGCTTCCACATTTCACTCTCAGACCTAATGAAGCTGTAGAGTCTGAGAGGTGAAGCTGTCCACGATTCCCCGGTTCAGTCCTTGTTTAACATAAACTGGCCTTGGTGCTGCTGCTCACTCACCCTCTCCCCTCAGTGTTTCCAGCTTTGTCTGAAATCAATGGAAGTGTACACCAATGCCAGAAAAGGACTGAAAAATATAAGAGGTGCCCTTTAGCTTAAAGGTGCTTGCTTCGGGGGGGAAGAAAGACAGTTGTGATACGGGAGTGTGTATACTTTCACAGGAATAAATCATCTTTAATTTCATGATAGTTTCGTTTTAGTGGAGAGAGAAACTGAGCAGCTGAACGAGTAAATGATTTGGAGGAAGTCTGGGAGGAAGTGCCGTGGTCAGAGGAAACCAACAGTGAACTCTGGCATCAACTCGTCTGGCGGAAGACAAATGCTGAGTATGAACGTCTTCCCCAACAGCGAAGCATGAAGGTGGAGTCATTGTGCTTTGGGGCTGTTTTTCTGCTGGTACAGAACGATTTCACCACATTGAGGGTCCGATGGATGGGGTCATGCACCATTAAAATCATGGTCGAGAAACTCCTCTCATTAAGAAGATGGCTCATGGATCAGGCTTCCAGCATGACAGTGATCCAAAATACCGCCAAGGCAACAACGTAGTGGCCAAAGAAGCACATGAAGGTCGTGGAGTGGCTACTCAGTCTACAGACGGCAGCCCTGCAGGAAACGTGTGAAGGAGCTGAAGCTTCGAGCTGCCAAGCAGCAGCCAAGGAAGCTAAAGGTTTATTTAGAGAGTTTCTGTAAAGAGGAGCGGGCCAAAACCCCGACTGTGGTCTGTGCAAACCTGGTGACCAAATACAAGAAACACTGTCACTGCGCGCTCTACCAAGCACAAAGTCACATTTTGTTTTGGGATCAAATAATAATTTCAACTTTTATTGAATTAATTTTTTGTTCTCTCCCCACTGAAGTGAAACTACCATAAAAATAGAACTTTTTTCCTCATAAAAGTGATGCTTTATATATTTTAGCATTCATAAAATGTCTGAAGCGTTTCCTCTACGTGGTGTCACTGCAGGGTGTGAAAGTATTTTTTTATCTTAAAGAGGAAGAAAGAAAAGAACAACCACACTGACACACATTCACCATCTGTGTTATTTATACATGAAACATATTGGATGTAACGTTTATTATTGTGACCAATCGAAGGATTTTTGTGCAGTTTTTACTTTCGCGCTTTTTCTTTTTTTACTTTGTAGTTGAAAAAAAATTCAGAAAACGGAAGTGAGACTTCCGGCTTGTTGGAAAAACAGCTGCACTCGAAGCCACAGCGACTCAGTGCTGCCTGTCTCTCTCTCTCTGCCCGGCTGTCTCACGCTCTTACACACACACACACACACACACACACACACACACACTGTCACTGTACTTCTCAGTTTTGCTCTTTCTGCTGCTGCCGAGTGTGTGCAGCTCGGTGTGTGTATGTGTGTAAGCCCGTGGGACTTCCTATGGTTTCAGTTTCTCAGTCTTGTGACGGTGCTCATTAAAGAGCTTCAGGTTTTCTTCCTCTTGGTCTCTTATCTTCTGTCTTATGCTGTCTGTGCTTCTCACGTCTGCACACACAGTGCCTTTTACAGCTTTGTGTGAATTCAGTCCCCGGTGGTGGCAACGTACCCGTGAAGTTAATGTCAACAAAAAGTCGCAGCAGCACTTTGGTGACAGGTGTGTTGTCACCTGTTCAACCTGTGCACAGTGAGGAAAGTTCACTATCACCTATGATGAGATTAGATCAACTGTAACACTATTTTATCTTCAGGTAACACTGAAATTGAGCTTGTCTCTTTCTGCTGAGGGAACTGAAGTGGAAATCAAACTGTGCCAACACTGTTTGACAAACAGCTTTTTGTCTTACTGTTCATATACTTTAAATGTTTCTGAACACAGATAATAACCATTCTAGACTTTTGGCGTTTCAGTGTTAATGAGGTGTTTGTAGATTTATGTCTCGTGTTTTTGGAGCTTGCTCTTTTTGCCCCAGTTTGTGCGAATGCTCACTTCCGTCAGTGTCTGCAGTGGAGGTTGAACATAGCCCAACCCATAGAGCCACAATGCCCACAGTGACAGAGGAAATGGTGCGTCTAAACGAAACAGCTCTTCTTCGTGTGCCTTTGTTTGAATGGTTAATATTTGAACCACTTTTAAAAATGTCATAACAGGAAGATAAAATGAAGAGAAGTTGAGTTATTCTAGTAAAATGACCACAGCCTGCAGGTACTGCGTCAGAGTGGTGACGAGCAGAGGTTAAAGTCATGTTTCTACAGCTCAGAGTTAGATGCTGAACTGCTGTGACTGAAACTTTATTTACCTCTGCACTGTGAATGCATCACAGGGATGAGAAGGAAAAAACGCTGGAAGTGGACCGTGTGATGTTATTATTTTCATATTACTCAGCAAGCGTCTGCGTGCTGTCACTTCAGGCCAAGCCCGACTGCAGCACACAAAAACATGAACTCCTACAGGAGTCCATGAACCTGCCTAGCAGCTTTAATTGTTCTGGAAAGTCCGGGTACTTTAACCGCAGGTAATGAAGGAGAACTGGAAACCGTGGAAACCTTAATTTAGTCTTAAAGTCTTTAAGTCTAAAGATGTGCGACTCATTGTGTGTCTCTTTGTGCTTCAGTGCAACCTAAGCTCAGCTGTTAGCACCGGAACTACAACAGAAGATTGTAATGTCATTTTCAGACATCGTAACGAGAACATATCGTACAACGACTGCAGGTTGTGTGTCTGGACTGTAGACTGTGGAGAGGGCAGTGCAGCTGTGGGTTGTTTTTAAAGCCAGAGACACTGGAGCAGGTTGAATCCAGGGATATACAGTCATGGCTGAACAAATAAGCCGTGTGGTGTCATGAGCTGAAGGCCGACTGACACACCTTACAAAGGCTACAGTGTGGGATCTTCAACTTCTATGCTGATTCCCCAAAAAAGTAATTATGTAGTAGTTATGCACAATTTGGCTCAGTCAGCCCTGACAGGTGTAATTACCACAGTTCTGTGCTCGTCTGTGTGTGTGTGTGTGTGTGTGTGTGGGGGGGGGGGTCTTGATTTGAAACAGTTCATTGATTTGTCCTGATTGACTTGCTGTCAGTTTTATCTTTTCTGAAAATGGGTTGCAGCCAAGTGCTGATTCATCTGCCACGGCGCGTTTAATGCTGCGGCGGTGGAGGCTGGAGTTAGATTCTTGACTCTGAAAAAGGAAGAAAAATGAAGATGTACGAGTAACCCTGAGATAATATTTCCTGTGCAAATCACAGTGTGTCTTCTTGCCCTCCGGTTTGTGAGGATTTATACTCTAGGTGGAAAAATCTACCAGAATGTGAACGTTTACTCACTAATAAGTCTGCTAATTAGATTGAAACTGGCTAGTTCCTTTTTTAATCTTTGCTGTGTTGCACTCATCACTCTGGGTCTTCCTTCCTGCAGTCAGTCGATCAAGACTGTCAGTCAAACTGTGCTGGCAGGACAGGATGTGCGCTGTTCGATTTCCTGTGCATTTAACTGGAACCATTTTCTTTATCTGTGGGTGGTATTTTTGCCACTGTGCATCTTTTCCACAGCATTGGATGTTTTATAACAAAACATATGCTGTTAGTTGCAGTTTAAATGAAAGTACTTTATGGCAGTCTTAGAAAATCTGGTGCTCGAGTTAAACGCAGCACATGTTGGAACTCACGTTTTCAGGGTTTCTGAAAGTTTTGATGATAATGATCGTTTCTTCAAAGACTTGTGGAAACTCTTTAGTCTTCCTAGGAAACAGGGGGTCTGCCCTCCCAGAATCTCATTGCATCTCACCCTTTCATGTTTTAATGACCTCTACTGCAGAAAACGAACGTTTTTATCTCAATATTACATTTCCTCTTTCGTGACACCGCATTTTTTTTCCACCTCGGTTAACAGAAGTCACAGAAACAGACTTTTAATGCATTTATGATGCAATTATCTGACAATTATGTGACTTGCAGAGTAGTTAATTCTGCTAACAGCTCACTGAAAAGCCTTTGCTTCAGTTTTAATGAGTGAAATTCTAGTATTTTATTAATCTGTTAGATGAGCACCAAGCAGACGTTACCTACGTCTCCAAGGATGCAGCGTGCCAAACAAGCTAGCCAGCACATACACCTACCTGTGCACTCCACCCTCTCACACAGGTAACGGCACTTTTGGCTGCAGGAAATCAGCATCTATGCTCTGATATCATTTGAATGTCTTTGTGTCTTATGCCGCTCCCCTGCACACGGGCCCTCCCGTCACTAAAAGCTTAAATGTGTAAATCTTCTGTTTCAACAAGCATTAATGTGGTGTTAGCGCAATATTTTCCACTTTATCAGACACATTAAGTGTTATAATTGGTTAATTTTAATATGCTCCTCTAATTATATATAAAATCCCTTTTCTTCCCTGTGGTACTGAAAGCAGTATTGAGTATTTTCCTCAGTATCAGAAGCAAAACGATGTTTTTCCAGCTTTGTGTGGTTCTGATGAGACGAAGGAAAAGGTCATGTTTGGATGATTCCCAATCACAGCTCCTCTCCTCAGTGGTAAACCTGTTGTTGGGGCACCAGTCTCACATCTTCATGCATGAGAGCTGTTGGTTTACTGTCATACTGAGACGCCTCGTTTTTATTGTAGTGCAAGGATTCATCCTGCTACTGGAGCAGACCACCGATTCTTTACATTTGTCTGGAAGGAGCCATCATTTCTTTTATTTTGGGTTAAATAGTTCTCTGGGCTTTCTGAACCTCTTTCAGTGCTTTCACTCACTCCTGTGCCGTTCCTGTTCCTGACCAGTTTCAGAGGGATTTTTATGTTTGCTAACGTTGAAAAAGGGGGGTTTGTGTATTTGACTCTGTAAAACCTGCCACAGATAAGTCTGACTGGTATTTAATAGTATTTTTGCACCAATGAGGTGATTCTCAAAGAGCTTCAGTATTAGTAAATCTGAATATGCTGTGTGGTGTATTCTTAAAAAAGTTAAGTAAACTGGACACGTGAAGGGCAAAAAATAAACAACCGTCAGCAGATGGATGGTAGCTGAAAGTCATATCTTTAAAAAAATAAGAAAACAAATGCAGCAAAGATCTGACGCAGGACCTGAGTTCTTCAGTTTAAAGCTTCTTGACAGCTGCACGTATGTTGAGAGGCCTCAGTGGTAGGAGGAAAAGGCTGAGAGACGCCCAGTTATACAAGAACCAGGTTCAATGAGTAGCAACAGGTGGTAATGAGTGATGATGAGTATGTGTGGAGGAGGTGATCTGTAAAACACAGTGGAGGCTCTGTTGTTGTTAGAGGAGGCCTTGTTGCAGAAAGCACTGAAAAGTACCATCAGTTATTGATCCACCACCTTTAAACATCAGACTGTCAATCGTTTCATTATCAGCGTGACGATGATCCCAGTCATACTGCCAGAGTAGGAAAGGCTCAAGACTTTTGCACAGCACTGTATTTTCTGGACAATTATTTAATTGCACCTGACTTTACATGACGTCATCACACCATGGTGTGATGCACATCTGTTGGCCAGCTGTGCGTGGCTGATGTGTTCATACAGCTACAGGATGAACACATTCAGACTGGATTTATTCCTTTTTTCTAACATTCTGCAGAACTTTTAAAGAAGTTTGGCTTATTGAGCTGCTCAGCTCCGTACTCTCCGACACAAATATTACACCTTCTTGAAAACTTGTTACAGTTAATTAGAGTAATTTAATGTTACACACAGATGTACAAGGTGAAAAAAGAAGTCTTTGATCAGAATTGCTTCAAATTGGGGTGTCATTACCCCAAACACTGGACCTTTCCTTACTTTTCCAGCATTTGCATAAGAAATGTTTCCTGTCACAGCCCGACACCTGAAAACTTTTCACTCACCACCCACGAGCTGAGACTCATAGTGGCAACAATGTCACTGAAATGCGAGTGGCAGTGAGGAAGTCACTGTAGCAGAATGCTCTTTAGGGCTCAGAGCCATAAAGAACCTCCAAGAAATCTTTACGCCACAACGAAGACAAATTGATTGTAGTAGGTTGGTCTCGATGTTATAATGAATTAAATTACAAAATTCTTTGGAGTCTTTGGAGAATATTTGATGCTGACCGGAGAATCACCTCTGAGCTGTTTGTTTCTCACTCAGCTTCTCACGGCTGAAATGAGCAACGACTCATGAGCTCGCCTGTCCTTGTTTAGATTTATGTTGACACTGATGAGGCGCATTAATCTACTGCAAGCTTGTGACTGAGGTTCATCCAGCCAGTTAATTTCTGCGCCCCGTAGCTGGAGACTTTCCTTCCAGAGGCTCGGCAACAATAAAAAACACATCATTCATCTGACACTTAATGAGATTTCTACATCACAAATAACTATCTGGCCTAATACTGCTGAATGTATCCGAACCTGTTTTAGATTTACAGCACTGCAGCTTTTTTATGCACACTGTGCACATGACCGTGTTTCTCTACTTATTTGTAACCTTTATTTTCCAGCCGCTCTCTTTATGCTGAGCTTGCGTGTTCACCACTCCAGCATTCATTTTTACATCTGTGACCAGTGCAGCAAAAACAGGAGCTGAGAAGCTTCATTTGTGCAATTTGGAGCTTAGTGCCTTGCTCAAGGTCTCTCTAATGAAAACAAATGCGTTACGTGAAGTCGTGTTTGTAACTAGTGGAGGTCCACCTGCTGGTCATTAGGAGTAATGCAGGTTGAAAATCCGCTTTGGCTTTTCTTTTAAGTGACAACTTATCTGTAATATTCCATAATTCAAAGATAATTATGTAAAGTGAAAAAGTTCTGGACATTTAAAGTGTGAATATTAATGAATAAATTAAATGAATAAATTAAATGAAGTAGTTAACAATCACTGTGTGATTTTTGTGACATCAATAATGTCGTTGTGGGCTGCATGCTAACAACCTGCTCCGCTTTAATGTCCCCGGCAGAATCTTGACGAGGCGGTTTTCCACAGTCTCATTATGTCTCAGGGACTCTTTAACAATCTGCCGAGCACAGTTTTTTCTACAAGGCTGAAGTTACATAAGTAGGTAGATACTGCATTATTGTTTCCAGATGACTACAGTGGGAAACAGGATGGCACAGACGTTTTGTGAAAACCACGTTTGCTGTTGTACCTGCTGAACTTTCCAGGCGGATGACCATTTGGAATCTGCAGGAGCTGAACGCTGAGTTTCTCTCAGTGTGGAGTGGTGAAATCACAGGAAGCTGACCTTTGACTTCCTGGCATGTAAATGAGCTCTACTGTAGATAAACCCATCAGAGAAAGCCTTCAGGTGGGCTAGCTGACCTTTGACACGGTAGATATCGGCATCGCAGCTCTTCTGCTGTTGCCTCGAGCGTTTTGCTAAGTGCTGGACTTGCTTTGCTACTTCTCCACCTAAATAAGCTTCACACTGCTAAAGAATCACAGACATGCTGCATTTTAAAGCCAAAAATGTTGCACATACGCTTCAGATAAGCTTTATCAAACAGTCGGTGGCTGTGGGCTCATGGACTCGGTGTGATAAGGAGTTTTTGGTATCACTTGTAGGTGCTTCCTGAGACGGGCT
The DNA here is from genome assembly GCF_013358895.1 of Oreochromis aureus. NCBI lineage: Eukaryota > Metazoa > Chordata > Actinopteri > Cichliformes > Cichlidae > Oreochromis > Oreochromis aureus. The sequence goes on from NC_052962.1 coordinate 38,320,865, forward strand.
GGATGTCTGGGCTTTGTTGCAGCATCCTGCTCTGGTGTCAGTGTGTCGCTCTGACTGAAACATGAGAAATTTTCTGTCAGACTTTATTCTTTCAAATCTTCATGCAGTCTCTCTGCTGCAGCTCTGCTGATCGCTGTCTTGTCTGAATCCATGCTAGCAGTAGCCACACAAGAAACCGCCGAGTGTGCATCACACATGAACCTTGACTCATCCATTACACAGTGAATGTAACTGAACCTGTAACCTGACAGTTACGCTGCCTTGTTGTGGACATGGTATCAGGCTGAGCTTGGACCTCCCTGCGGGCCCTGCTTTCACTCATGAATATGTATTCTAATATCAGTAAAGAGAAACAGACTCATTATAATATTGTTTACACTTAGCTGACTCGGGTCATGTCCTCTGTTCGCCGGTCTCGACACTTACTGTCTCAGGTGTGCCTCAGACCTGCGACACTTTGACTTTTCGACCTGAAGAGAAACACTTAGAGGTCTTTTTATGATCTGGTTGGAGAAACCATCAACAAAGCTTTTTTTGTTAGTGTCTGTTTGCCGCTCTTTTTGTCGCCCTTCCCAAACGGCGCTCTGTACAACTCAGCACGGTGAGCTGGAGGACAGGTGAAGCATGCTGTCTATTTGTTTTTATTTAAATGCCAAGAAAACCCAACAGTTTTTGTTAATGACTGAAACTCACTCTTCTCTCCTCATTTATGACAACTTTGTTCAGTGATCCATGCTGGCTCACATCAGGACACATCAGATTATATCAGGGAGTAAACAGCTACAGAGACACAGCTGGCACACAGCTGGATCAGTTTATAACTGAATCTTTGCTCACACAGGCGTGAAAGTCTGACTCGTTACATATATTTAGAGACGGTTTTGTAGTTTGCTTTGCAGTGGACTAGCAACCCAATTCCTTTTTTTTTTTTTTTTTTTTAAATGACACTTATAATGAATCATCATCATCACCATCACCATCATCATCATCATCATCAGGGATGAACTAATCCCATGATGCAGACAGTCTCCTGGTAACATACAAAACCTGATTATATGAGTAAAATCCCAGCAGATGAGCCAGTCTCAGTACCGGATCACATCAGCTCATCCTCTTCTCGACTTTCACTCAGCTACGCTCGTCTTCAGGCTGAAGTTATCAGATGAATAATTGTTGTTCCTGCTGTCGGCTCAGTTCTGTTCTGAGGCTAAGAGTGAATAGCAGACAACATTTCAGTCTGTAACAGTTACAATACAAAACATATAAAACTGCAACTTTCTGTGTAGAAAGAATCAAATTGTATCTCAGAATGAATAAAAATATAGAAACCTGATGCTCTACACAGACTTAAACTGTTCCTTTAAGGATACTTCCTCGTGTTTCTTCTGTTTGCTCTTTTTCACCCCAGTTAATGTCAGACTGGGTTGACCTTTGACCTTTGCTCTTTTCTCCTCCCTCCATTGTTGACTTTTGTCAGCTTTTTGCTTTTTCAACCAATGTTTACATTTTTTTTGTTTCTTTGCCTTTAAACAAAGTTAAAATGAGCTTTAGTTTTACATTTCAAAATAAAAGTTCATTGTTTGAGTAACATGTATGACATCGATGTCAAACGTGGCTTTATTCTTTTCATAACTTTTCCTGCCACATTATTACATTTTCTGCCGTGTATATGAAAACAATAAAATATAGACACATCTTTAGAAAACAAAAGGTTTCTAAGACCCGTTCCTACATTTGTATTGAGTGGCTGCTCATGTGAGCCTGTATCAGGTACTACTGTGTGGCAGGCAGAGGTAGGACTCAAACACAAAGGGATTAACTAAAAAACGCAGTTTTATTTGCTGAAACATGAAAATCAAAACTCTAAAACTACAAACTGGGAGCGATAAGCTACAAACAACTAATAATTAACAACCAGAACATTACGAGGGAAACATGTCACAAAAGTAGACACACAGCGAACAGGGACGACACGACGATGAGCAGAGAGTGAGGACTTGAACGAGGGGATGGGCAGCAGGTGGGAACAGGAGGAACAAATCAACACACAAGGAGAAAGGGGAAGCAACACTGAACACAATGCACGTGAGACACAGACTACCAAAATAAAACAGGAAACACAAAACAGAGACAGTGAGCGACGGAGACCACGATGACCAGGACACGAAAGGGAACAGACCAAATAAACAACTAAGAACCAGAAACACAGACGTGGAAGCGAAACACATAAAGACAGAAATACAGATCATAGATCATAGAAGTAAACAAAACAGAGACAAACACTGTCACAGACTCAGGACCGTGACAGCCTGTAATAAAGTCATTAATGTTACAGTTTTGGAAAAGACCCAAAAACAATGATATTGTTCATTTTTGCTGCTGTAGTAAAAACAGAGGTGTCAGTCAGCGTTAATGGAGCCCTGATGATAACGTTCTGTAAGCCGTGCTTCCTTTGCAGTTTGTGCTGTAAAGCTTTTCCTTTGTGTGATAACAAATGTGAGTCGCTTGTGTTGTTACACTCATTGCTCAGACTGTCGGCCCCGCCCTCTTTTCTCTCTCTGCGTGTCTCTTTACCTCCATTTTTCTGTTCGTTTTCTCACATTATCCAGTTTGCTTTTATCTTGTTTGCTGCTTCTCGTATGATTAGTGTGTGCACAGTAGTTATTAAGTGAAAATATAGATGTGCATTGCAATTACAGCATAATAAAACCGAGCAGTGCTGATGATTAGTGCTGGAGGAGAATCAGTGCAGCGCACTCACAGAGAATAAGAAATAAAAGAAAACAAATGCCAAGGGGGGCATTAGGAAATCAAGCAGAGAAAAACACAGCATTGGTATTCGCGGCAGACTCACTTGTGTACTTTCATCCTTTAATACGCATCTGCCACTTTTTTCCCAGTTCTTCCTCTTCTTTGTCTTTTGTCCTTTTTCTGCCATCTGTCCAGGCGCTAGTATTTTCCCAGACGTGCTATTAAAAGAAAGGTAGTTCTTTCACCTGCTGCCCCGAAGCACCGCTTTGCCCTTCTGTTTCATTTCCTGTGCTGACTAAGAAGAATCCACCTTTTCCATCTTTACACGATCCTGTGTTTAGATCTGTCTTTTCAAGCTGTATCATTTCATTTAATGCCAAATCTGGCAAACTAAAAATAACACCAAAATAGTTCATTCCAAAAGGCCAAAACTAGAAAATATCTGTTTATTTACTTTGTGTTATAGAGTTAGAACAGCACTTTATAAAAACTGTAGTCTTCTCAGGTCAGCCCAAGACTGCTGAAGGTTCTTCATTTGTGAAACTGTTGTTGGCTGAATATTGAAAAAAAGCCAGGAGCTTCAGAGCTTTGGAGAAATAAACTCTTATTTGAATTTTGGTTGATATTATTAAGTTTTTGTCCTTTTATTAGTGACTTGAACTGATCTAGACTCAGAAACAATTTCACTTCAGTTCAACATGAAAGGAGAAACAATGGGAGACTCAAAGATAACCTACAAACAGAAAGCTGACGATGCAACGTGAGCCTCTGTCTCAAATGGTGTTAATGTTTTAGATGTCACTGTCAGTGCTCTCACATGCACCGTGTGCTTATTGGACAACAACAGCTGATGACTTTTGAAAAATGAAGAGGTTGGATGCTGTCGTGTAACCCTGAGGTTTGTCAGAGGCTGCGGTTCATGTCAGGAAGCTTTGTTTATTCAGGAAGAGATGGTGGTTTGGCTGCTTCACCACAGGAACCCTGCACACTGATCTTTCTTACCCAGTGCATTAAAATGTGACGTGAACCGGTCCTTAGGCATGACTGATGAATCCCTCTGTATCACTGTAAAACTTGTGGCCACAACACCAACATGAAAAGTCTTTAAGCCTCCAAAATGATAGTTTGGACCAGAAGACTACAGCACACATACACTGATACAGCCAAAACTGTCAGATGTTTTTGTGGTGCAGACAGCGACCCAAAAATGACTTTCAGTTTCTGTATCGCTCACCACACAAACCTGATGCTCGCAGCTCGTCTTTCCAGAGCAGCGGAGTAATTGTGTGTTTTGTGTGTCACTGCTTTCATCTGAAGTCACGCTGAACAGCGGCTCCGAGACTCGGCTGGAAGACCGAGGAGGAGGCTTAAATTCCGACACTGTAGAGACTTGTAAGAAGTGATACCTTAGTTAGTTCCTGTCAATGATGAATGAAATGACTGCTGAAGAATGCCCTTGCCCTCCTCCAAACACACACTTAACGATACACCTCTTGAAACATGTTATAACCTGAAAGAAATATTCTCCTTTACATCTGCAGGATAAGTAATTGGGTGCCACTGGCATCAGCTCCACACGTTAGATCTCACGTATAGAGACGCAGCAGCACTGAGCCAACTATGTGTCAGATTTGTGCTTATGTGTGAAATCAATGCTCGTGTTTCTTCCTGGGAGTAAAATGGTTATTCTACTTAATCCACTGTTAAGGCAAACCATCGAGGCTCTGTTTTCAGAATAGGTACTGCATCATGGCTGTGCTTTTGTATGTCAGTGTGTACTTATGAGCTTTATTTGTTCAAGGAAATCATGCTGGGCAAGTATGACCCTGTCTCTGGTCCCTGCTTGCTTCATTTGTTTCCACATTTTAAACCTTCGAGATCCTCCCCGAATGACCCTCCAGGGTTCCTGATGGGTTTTACATCTGCTTGAATCCTGTTGCTAGTAGAAAGAAATGAAAAGCCACTCGTCAGTGAATATCCTTGAGCCATCTGTAACTTTTTCCTCCAGTTGGTGCTGGGCAGGTAGCGCACGGTGGATTTATGGTGCTTGAACCTGCTGTTAACACGAGTTTTGAGTCTAAAACATTTAATAAATGCACCACAAAACCGAGCAAATATAAAGAGGCCAAGAGATTCCACAGAGCTGCACAGATGGTGGTAATTACATGTGATGAAGCCACCGTGAGCGACCCCCGTCACAGTACACATTCAGGATGACACAAGGGGCATGTCAGTATTTTTAATTAAGCTTTTAAAAGTAGAAGGGAGAGCCTCGGTGTCCCAGAGGCAAAGGATCCCTTTGCATTTAATCTTTTTGGATGATATTCTGTGTTTCTCCTAATGCTAAAACATGGAAACACAAAACCAAAGTTTAACACAGCACCATACAGCCATCTGCAGCCTGGTTTCAATTAAGGGGAAAACCTGAACCTCTGACCCTTACACTGATGTCACCTGGTGGCCTCTTATGATGTGAGGGCATGGTGCTTTCTCCACTTTGATGAAAGGCTTACTGCTAATTAATAAAAAGCTTCTCTGAGCAGAGGCACTTGTGTCCTGATGACAGTGGCCTCCTCTATCCAGAGGACACCAAGCTCAGTGAACAGCCTGATGAGGATGAGACAAATGTGAATCATGCTTAGAGCAACATATTCACCTCATCTCAACCCAGCTGAAAACCTTTTAAGAGTTTTTTCACTGATGCTTTAGACAGTGATCTCCAGCAATATCCTCAAAACATCAAATCACGGGAGATACACTATAATACACCTACAGGAGACCCATGCCATGAAGCTCGTGGTGCACAGTTATTGAGCTGATATTAATGCCAGATGGTGTTTGGAGACTTTTCTTCCTCTCTTACTTTAAATGATCTGCTTGTTTGTAGCTGCAGTTTTTCCTGAATCCTTCCAATTTGTAATAATTCCACGTACAGTTGATGGTGGAATATCTAAGATCGAAATAACCTGTTGCAGCCTTATCATCCTGTTATAGCAGCACACTCGAGTTCGGTGATCTCTTTAGAATGACCCGTTCGTAAAGGCAGCCTGCATGGCTTGGCGCCCGACTGGTTGCATACCATGTGGATCTCTCACCTCATTTTTTTAGAGGTACAATTCTGAAACAGACCAAAGTCATAACACATACAAATACAAATATTTACAGTATCCATTCTTCATGTTGTGTAATCACCCCACCTCCTGGTATTTTACCTGCTCCTGGAGCTTTAAACACATGAATAATCGAAGCATGATAGGATAATTGAAAGGATGTGAAAATGCTGCAGGTCAGTGCACGACAGTAACCTGGATCACACAATCGTAAAAGAGAAAAGAGTTTTGGGTTTAAACCTAACATGTAACCGAGCTTTTTTTCAGACTGTTAAACGTGCCTGCAGAGATGTTAACGGCTGCTAATAGCAAGCTGGTGTGGTGGTCGTGGTATTCATCGCCGTGGGGCAGACATTTGGATTCATCTGCTTGCTTTCTTCACGCTGCATTGACAGTTGGTTTAGTGTTGGCACTAAGATGCAGGTGCAGTCACCTGTTCAGTTTACCTGGTATTGGTCAGTGTGGGCCAGGCTGAACTCGAGACGACAGAGTTCAGTTGGCTTTGAGTTGAGCAGTTTGTGTGTTTGTTTAAAAGTTTCTATCTGTACATCAGCACATGTGTTAGAGCCTATTAAACCTGCAGTGCAGGGATATGGAAATAAAGAGGAGCTAACAGTCTCTGAAGTCCTTCACAATCTTTCTTCTGTGCATCACGTTTAGCTTTTTGCAGCTTTGTTCATTTTATTTATTTTTTTCTTACGCTGCACGTTTATCATCTTCTATAACATATTGTTGACTGTCCAGTCAAACAGAAACCTGGTGTAAATGTATGAATGCATCATGTAAATAGTAGCCGCGGTTGATCTTACAGCAACTGCTAACCCACAGTAACACTACTCATGAACTGTAACATGATGGGATGTTTTCATTCAGATTTAGCATTTGATTTTTGTGAAGTGCAATGCTATCATTGTAGCAATAGCAATAAAAGACGCACTTAAATTTCAAAAGTTATATACTCTGATTTTCTTTGTTTTCCATCCAGTGTTTGATGCTCAAGGTTTGAAAGAATAAGTGTGAAACAAACTCTCAGGCTGCTATAAACACTCTTATAGTTTTTCTTACTCTTGGATCTTTATTCTGTCAGTGAAAGGGGATGTCCTTATTACATCATCTCAGGCAGAGAAGCCCCACCCACCTGCTGTTCAAATGTTTTGTGACCGACAGCCAATCAGTAGAAAGTTAACTTTAAAGGAGGGGCTGCTGAAAGCAAACAGAGGATGAGATGAGGGGCTGCAGAGAGGTGATGAAGCTACACACATTCCCACTGGGAAACTACCCAGTATAGCGACCCTCTTCCAGTGGATCTGCTGGGAGTTTTAGTTGCCATATTCAACTCCAGTTTGATGGAGTTTGGAGGCTTCTTGAATTAAAACCTAGCACCCTTAACGATTGCAGTATTTCCCATCGAGACCCAAACTCGGGTTTCCTCAGCTCCGTGTGAAAGATAATTGGTGGACAGAAATATGTCTGTTTCCTAATGTGCTTGGCCTTTGGCTCACTGTGTGCTGGACTGGCTTTTGTAAATGAACTGCTGTTTCCTCATTAGAGTCGGGTCTGTTTTATCACCCAGTAAACTGTTGAGACAAACAACAGAGGGGGCTGCTATTTTTCATCTGCTAAAACGAAGCGCCTCGCTCCTCTAGGGTTTAATTATACTGTGTTGAACTGAATTAGAATTAATGAAACACTTTGTAATACTTTGGGACAGAAGCTGCACATCAAACTGTCCTACTTTTACCCGTGCAGATTTATCATGTATGTGCTGTAGGCTGCCGTGGAAGTTTGGGATCCTGTTCAGAGTCTCAGTCACGTCTTAGGCAGAAAGCTAAATGTTTTTGTGGCGGGAAACCTTCCTCTGCTGTTTTAGCTTTTCAAAGTTTGGAGTTTTCCTGTTTTCAAAATCTTTTCTAAATTTCTGTTTTCTTCTTGTCTGATTTTAAGCTGAAGCGGGATTTATGTGTAAGACTCCAGCCATAGCCGACATCGTGATCCTGGTAGACGGTTCCTGGAGTATCGGGCGGATCAACTTCAGGCTGGTCAGGACCTTCCTGGAGAACCTGGTCAAGGCGTTCTCTGTGGAGATTGACAAGACTAGGATTGGTGAGAAGATTTCTGTCCCTTTGGAGGATGAAGGATGGAGTCTGAGCCAGACTGGAATGTGTTATTAGGTAGTAATATATATCAGTAACTTAATTGTAGTTTAAATTCCACTCTTATTTTTGCACGCAGGTCTGGCTCAGTACAGTGGAGACCCCAGGATCGAGTGGCATCTGAACGCTCACACCACTAAAGAGTCTGTAATCGATGCTGTGAAGAATCTGCCATATAAAGGAGGAAACACACTGACAGGTGCGATGCCAAGCGAAACCCCAGCCTCCCACTGGTTATTATGGTCTGCTCTCCCCATCAGAGTGAACAGATAATGCTCAGAGGTGCACTTGGACCAAAGCCCGTCCTTTTGCCTGAGCTTATTAAACTGAGGGGAGCTCATTTTGGATTAGTCTTCAAGTGTTGGTGACCTTGCCGCCTTCGGCTGATAAGAGCTGAGTGTGAATCAGAAGGTCGGCTAGCTTTCTAAAGTTTCAGCATCACTTTTAACAGACAGTAGACGGAAATGAATAAAGACCTTCACCAATATTCAGGACAAGATCGGTAAAGCAGGAATGCAGCACATGCTGTTATTTGAATTTACTTGATTTGTCTTTTTGTGTTTGTTAACTTAAACCAGCAGGAGAAAACATTTCATAGAAGTATGACTTCATCCTGGAATTCATCAGGATGTTCTTGGACTAAACAACCATCAACTATATACCAACAGGCACTTTCATTTGTTTGCATGTTGTGCTGTGAAGAGGGAAAAGAGAAAATTAAAGAATCCAAAAAATGAATTATACTAAAATGAATCCACGTGGAAAGCATCACAAATGAAGCAGAGGGTCCTGGCTGTCCACAAGATTAGAGACGAAAGAATAATCAGCATTAAGCTGAGTTTCTAGTAGCTGTCCAAACGCTGCCTGAGGTAAACTTTCAGTCCCGGAGCAGATTTTATTGGTTATATTAATGATGGATCAAGATTCCTGAACATTTGGCATATTAAAACATTAATCAGAGATGAGGTAAAATACAGTATTTTTATTGGATTGCAGCTTTCCGCTCCTCTTCTTTGTAGAACTGGTTACCAGCAGTCGCTCTAATGCTAACTGGAGTGATGCAGTTCTTGTGTAGCACCTTTCTACTCCATTTGAGCACTCACGTACTTTCTACTACAAACACATCTATACGGTACTTTGTTATCGATACCGAAGCACATTTACATCCACACACATTCACAGGCTGACTCAGGGTTCAGTATCTCGCCACACTGACAGGAGCAGCCAGGAATGGATTCAGATGACCCGCTCGGGTTTAGTGAACATGACAAAACAGTCAATGTCATTAAATGCAAACTGACTGGACTTGAATGGGCGTCTTCCTCACAGTTATGGAGTTCTGAGCAAAGACTGATACACTTCATTTGTTTCCATCACCATCCAAATGATGTCCAGTTACATTTCTAAATTATGCCAATCATGTTACAAGTTTGACCCTAGAAATCTCTGGAAGGTTTCATGTGTGGCTAGCCTGCAGTCACGTTGTAAATAACATTGTTTTGCTCTTAAATTTAAAAAAACTAAAAATTAGGACAGCTTTGTTTTACCTGACAAAATATTCACAATTAGGAGCATTCGGTCTCAGAGTGGCTCTAAAAAACTCCACCCCACTCATCTGGTACTTGTAGACTGAAACTGTAATATAGTCCTGATAGCTCACTGTAAAGCCTTCACTTTATCTGTTATTCTGATTGTAGTACAAACAGGGTCGAAAAAGAAAAACGGTTTCAGCCCAACTATTTATCACAGACGTCCAGCCTCCCCGAGATTTTTGTTTTTCCTTCCACTTGTCACCAAGTGCTTGTTGATAGGGAATCATTGCAGGGTCTTTACCTGGAAGTATGGATCACCTTGAGACAGGCTGTTGCAATTTGACCCTCTTTAAATAAAATGCAATTGAACTTCTTGTGTTGCTAATGAAACTGATCTATCGCTCGAGGGAGCAGCAGGACTTTAAGCAGTCTGTTAGAAGTTGAAGAAGACGTCTGTAATGTCGTTAATGGACACAGCTGAACTCAGCTGCTCATTATGTTATCAAGCTCATTAGACAAAAACCTTGTTGAGCTAATAAGGCGCTCTATAACAATCATTTTCAAGTCTTTGATTGCAACTCTTGAGGCTACATCTCGGCTCAGAGGCATTTATCTGTCCTCTCTACACCTCAGTGGGAAACTTTAAGTACGATCAAACTGTCAGCCAGGACTTAACTATTCCTTTAAAAATGCAGACGATAAACGGCTCGAATTCCCCGCACTTTTATCCAACACATGATAAATATTATGTGTAATACATGGACAAAAGTATATTACATATTTTTATGGTTTTCATACATATGTAGAACAACCCAGTGACATTTAATGTTTTTCAACTCGTCATCTTTGCTCCACAAGTGATTGTCACACATTTACAAGTTTTGTAATGTAAAGTTTTTTTACTGGTTTGTGCCCAAATTTTGGGACTTTTTTTTTCCACATTTCAACTAGCCAATGCTTTTGTTCCCAAAATTCTTTCCCAAATTTCAGATCCTGGTTTAATACTTCTTCAGATATTTATGTTCAAATATTGTCTCAGATTTCAATGTGTGAAAAAAATGTCTGGTTTTCAAAGACGTATTTGATAAATGAAGCAAAATTTCCACAGCACTCAATCTCTAAGTCCAGACTTTGAAGTATTTAAACAAATCGGAGTCGGCCGAGGCTGCGATGATTTGAGATGAAATGGCTCTTCTTCTTCTTATCTTGGTGTTTTCTTTCAATCCGAGCAGGTCTGGCTCTGACCTTCATCCTGGAGAACAGCTTCAAACCAGAGTCAGGCTCCAGACCCGGTGTTCCCAAGATAGGAATCCTCATCACCGATGGGAAGTCCCAGGATGATGTCATACCCCCAGCGCAGAGCCTGAAGGATGCTGGGATTGAACTGTTTGCCATTGGTATGACCTCCCAGCACTAAATGCTCCACATACCATGGACTCGGCTGTAATACTGCTCTGCTACACGTTCAGCTGGTTGAGAGTGGTGTGTGTAGTAGAGCTGGAGCTCCTCTGATAGGATCAATGATACTTGCACATCTGTCTGTATGTGTTGAAATGGTGCAGCTGCTTTGATTCACTGAGCTCTCCTTTATATGAAACCCAGCTGACGCTCTGAGTCACAAACAGAAGCAGAAATCTTTAAAGATTCACATTTTTTCCTTTTGAGTTTCTCGGCTGAACAAAACTCTGTTTGTTTTCAGTTTCAGCACAGTCACAGGTTAATTTCAACATTTCCGCTGTTCTGTGTTGTGTGCTGAAGTAGCAGGTTATTAATTAACTGACAGAACATTGAATACAACACCTTTAATGATATTTGCAGATTTCACCAGGCAAGAACAGCAGGCAGCATCTTAGATTCACGCTGATGCTTTTTGTCTTATAAATTTTTTTTAATGCATTTTATTTTTGACCACCGCTGATGTTAAACTATCCAAATATGTGATTTGGAATACCTTTGGACTCAGTCTGTGGCTCTTTAACACTTGTTAGCTTGTCAGCCTTTAGCTTTAGCTTGTAGTTTGAGCAGTGTACCCAGTCAGCAGGGGGAAAGTTTAGAGATGGAATAAATCCTGTTGCAGCGAGCGCATGTCAGAGTCTGGCGAATAGTTTTGCTGTTGTAAATGAAGTCCTGTGTATGTATTCATGTTCTGGTTGCGTCATAGAAAACCTATTTCCAACACCTTTCATGTCACCCTTGCTGTCAGTAGGATCACTCGGTTTTCTCTCTCCTCTCTCTCCAGGTGTGAAAAATGCTGATGAGAATGAGCTGAAGGCGATTGCCTCACCGCCAGAGGAAACTCACGTCTACAACGTGGCAGACTTCAGCGTGATGAGCGACATCGTGGAAGGTCTCACCAAGACCGTTTGTGACCGCGTGGAGCAGCTCGACAGGAAGATCAAAGGTGTGAAGAGCGGCGTGAATCAGCAGAGTCAGAGATGATACGGCAAAGATGCTGCTGATCGTTGCATCGGGGTTGCTTTGTTGATGCTGTTGGTTCCATATATAACAAGTACACTTCCCCACCAAATATGTTGCAGCCTTGTTATCTTTGTAATGAAATGCCCACAACTTTGTGCCACATAAACACAGATGTGGCTTCAGATAGCAGGCAGAGCTGCTACAGTTTATTACTTTCAGAGTCACTTTGCACACACAGCAGGATTGTTTCAGCTCTCGGAGGCTTTTCTGACCCGAGTTTCACACGTAATAGAAGAAAAATCTCTGCTTTCTTTATTATCTGCAGGGGGGGCGGAGCCTGCGCCGCCACCAGCCGTCGTGGCTGCACCTCGTGACCTCGTGACCTCAGAGATAACTGCTCGCAGTTTCCGGGTGACATGGACACATGCGTCGGGTCAGGTGGAGAAGTACCGAGTGGTGTACTACCCCGCCAGTGGGGGGCAGCCAGAAGAAAAGGTATTTTATTTGTGTTATTGTTAGTCCATTATTATTTTTATTCTTTTCATACTTTCATATCATGTCTGAAAGAAACACTTTTACTTGCAAATCATACAATTTTCAGGAAACTACAAATAGTTCTCTTCATTTTTCACTTTCACTTTTCAGCTTCCATCATAGTTTTTCCACCACAGTGAACAGTCCTGCTTTTATTGTAATTGTTCAATAAAGTGTAAACTACTGAACTGTCTGATTATTAGGCGGCTCATCTGGCTTTCTGCCTTCTTATAACTGACTAAAGGGAGCACTTTTCTTTTGTCCCCTTAATTAGTGGAACTTTGGTCCTGATTCGCCTCCACAGAGCAAATAAAATACAGAGAAACTGTCTGTGATGTAATGGCAGCATTTTAATTAAAGCTGCTCGGCTAATCCTTTTAAGGGTCACTTCCAGAAGTTAAGTAATTTCTCAGAGTGATCTGCATGATAAATGCCAACAATTATGCAGAATTTGCAGTAAGGGAATAATAAAAGCGCACTCTCGTATGCTGTGGTAAACTATATTCTGTTACTTTCATTATTAGCCATTAGCTGTGGAAGAGGTGAAAAACTGGAGCATTGATGTGTCTTTTTAATCAGTGTCCTTAACTACAGATATGCACTGACTTATTCTGTGACGTAGGTGTTTTCCCATGTGCTGAAACTTCCGGATAATGCACTCAAACTTTGTTTCCCTACCTATATTACCACGCAGACATGCAGCGCTGTAATTTTCCAAGTTTATATTTATGCTCCTGCAGTTCCTTCTTATTTTTATCCCATTTCTCTTTGATGTTTATTACAACTTGCAGCTGGAACGGCCCCGTTTCCCCACAAGGAAAACTGAGGTTTCATCAAAGCTAATCTGATCTAGTTACACTCAATTTAAATCTCTTTGGAGAGAGCTGAATGCCTACAGCAACATGTGGCGCCTTTTTCAACCTCGTGATATGCAGTCGCTTAATAAACAGAGGATTTCTTTCTGTATTTTAATGCTTTTTGACAAACAAAGTTCTGCTGTCTATTACAAAGAGATGAAGAGCTCTAATTTAGAGCAAATTAAGATTATTTTTAATCCCATCTGTATCAGGCAGTTATGTCCCTGAGAGCAAAGCTGAAATGAATGAACATCACAAGCAAACGTACTTGTTAAGTGTGTCTGACTGACTGGCTTATCTCATTCCAGTATTGTAAACTTACTGCACTTGATAACACTGCTGTGATATCCAGGCTGTGACCCACTGGGATCTGTTTTTAGGTGGTCCAGGGGACCCAGAACAGCGTGGAGCTGAGCTATCTGAACTCTCTGACAGAGTACCAGGTGGCTGTTTTTGCCGTCTATCGCAGCTCCGCAAGTGAAGCCCTGAGAGGAAGTGCTACTACATGTAAGTTTATATGTTTACACAGTCAAACAGATGGAAGCAGGCAGCAAACATGGCAGTAAGCCCCATGCAGCATCTGTTGGTCTGTAACACCCATTTTGAAGCCTCAATTTCAACAATATTGGCATCTTCATTGAGACACTTTGAAGCTAACAGTGACTGTATTTGGACATGAGGGCGGTGCACTGCTCTGCTAATGCTAACAAACCTCGTGCAGTCACCTTACAGTCCGGGGACCAGGTCTGCGACCAGTCATAGTCAGTTTTTTTGATGCATCACTTTAGTATTGAGTGGAAATGAGTGCAGTATGTTTGTGAAACTGCCTACATACACAGAAAGCCACACTAACTCTTTATACAAAGTTTTGTCTGAACCTCACAGATTTTAAACAAATATTCAGAAATTTGTCTACAAATAGTTACACGGTTGGTGCAGGACAGCAGTTTAATTGTAAAATGATGCAGGGACTAGGCAAGCACGCTTTTATGAAGAGATATAAGCAGAATGCAACCAGTTGGCAATCAGCTGAGTCGAGTCTTGAGTTGCAAAGTGACATCTTGTGGAGAAGTTGCGCTCATCGGTACAGACTGAGACTGAGACTGCGATGTGTTAGCACTTTATTTGCATCTATGATCGAGATGTGATTACATGAAAAAACCTGTGAATCTGTCTGAGAGCAACTGCAGTTCCTTTGAGTCAGACTGCAGGTGTTTGGAGACGGGTTCCCTCCCACTAAGGGACCTGAGTCATCACCAGTGGTTGAGGTGTTTCACATTCAGATGACTGGTTGGTCATCGCGACTACTATAAATTGTTCAAAGTGCTCCAAGAGGTGCCGGTGTTCTGGGAACCATCCTACCTGACAAACCATCCTACCGGTTGTTTCTGTGCATGCGCACAACACAAAATTAAGTGGCGAACCATCCTACCTACTGAAATTTATGCTGGAATTATGACAGCAGAAATGTGCATAAACTACAAACTGCAGGACGTTTTGCCAAAGAAGGAACACCGGCAACACAAACACAGGTCAGGGAGAATAGTATTATTGGAGATGAAATAATTGATTAATTTTGTATGAGTCAATGAATTTTTCATATTTCTTTTGTAACTTGGTAGCGATTGATTCACTTTTGGATTGAGTCTCAAGCGGCCGTTTTAAGAACTGTGACAACACCTTTGGGTTCGTTTAAACCACATGATGAAGATTTATCTCTAAAGGTCGCAGAGGCAAATGAACAATGTCCATTTGAGCCTGATTTAAGAATTAAGTCCCAAATGAGGGATCTGAACTCTTCTGTTTTCCCTGCATGCACCTCTTCTATTAAGTGCTATCGGTCTCAGGCTTAAATGGCAACCCTTGAAGTTGAGGATCTTTCATTGTGCTGTTAATTCTCTGCATCAAACTCATCCCATTTCTGCTTCTGTTCAGTAGAAATGTGCTCTTGCTAACACTGTAACACACAGTGTGTTATCACACAGTCCGTGTCTTGCTGGAGATCAACAGTGGGATAATTAGCAAAAGCATCTAAACTGAAGATAAAAACTCAGTGTTAACCTGCAGAGCTTTTAATCATTTATTTATTGCTTTAACTTTGCTTTGAAGAAACTGACAGGACCCAGATGAACAACACACCTTTGGTCTTTTCACTCAATTCCAATGAAGCCAATTTATGACTGTTGAGTTACAGCATCCGTAATAGCACTGATAGAGCAGCAGATATGTGTTGTACTACAAAGGAAAACAGTGAATTTGGGCCATAAAAGCTACACAGGTGTTTCATTATTTATTGGTGGCCTGATCCTCCTCTGACAGGATGCCTGTGGTGAGCTCTAATTCTGGTGGTATTGCCTGAGGCCTCGCGCTGACATGTGTACTCCGAGCCAGAGCCTGGCTGGATTCTCTGACCTCTTTCGACCTGGCGTTGGCTGACGAATGACAGGGGATTCCTCCCTGTTGGTCGAGGATGAATGCAAAGTCACAAGCTGACCTTGCAGCAAAGTTAATGTGGTGTGGCTGTTTGCTAGAAGCTGCCACTTCTGCCCTGCTGCACTGTCTGCTTAAGGCAGCAAATTAAACATGATGCTAGGTACTAATTGATTTGGGGGTTTGAGGTACAAAAGTGGAACATTTATCAAAGCAATAAGTGAGGACTTTGCTCATGTTGTCTGAGTCTGAAATATATCAGATTTCATGAAACCACACCTTTGCTTTGTTGACGTTTCATTATTTTTTGAATTTGCTGAAGCTAAAAGGAAAAAAATGCATGAGCTCTAAAACTATCTGTAGACTTTATTTGAGCAAGATCGTGTTTTTCAGTTGTCACTGAAATATAAAATGTAAAATCAAGTCCTCCCACAAAGCAGTCCTATCAGCTGTTTGTTCCCACCACCTGAAATAACTCAAATGGCATATAGAAGGGTTTCTATTTTGAATAATGTACAGTTAGGCAGACGAGTGGGTTGAGGTACTAATATATTGAGTCATGTCTGGAGAAGTTTTGAAGTTAAACTTTATAGTGCTACTCACCCTCACTAATAGGTTTTGGTTATTCTACACTGCTGGGGTGCCGACCTCTAACACCAGCAGTCGAGGAGGCTTAACTTTACACCACTGGTGATGCTCACAACACCTACTTGTGCAAATGGCCTACACAATAGCCTGTATAACACAAAATACATATCTATACACATATATGCATATAAATCTGGGACTGTTAAAAACTTGTAACTATCAACTTTCTAAAGATAAAAGAACATAAAAAATCCAAAGCATGAAAACATAAAGGCAAGATAAACATGAAAACAAAATTATTATAAGGGTCATCATTAAACTGAAAAACCAAGATAACCAGCTGGATGTTTGCAGAATTATTTGTCCCATCTAACCAAGTCAAGAAGACTTTGGGGAGGTAGCTAAATGATTTTAAAGGTCTGCAATCCAAAAACACCCCCACGAAAGAAACTATAGAGAGTTTACAACAAGAGGCAAACCACTAATTATACTCAAGAAGAATTTGTCAGAAAAGATCTAAAGAGTGTGCAGAGTTCTGGAGAAAACCACTGGACAGATGAAAACAAGACTAACTTGTACTAGAATGATACGAAGAGAAAAAAACCTCATGATCTGAGCCATATCACATCATCTCACAGACATAGTGGAGACAGTGTTATGATATGAGAAAGCATGGCTGCAACAGGCCACTAGTGATTATTGATGATAGAAGTATCAGGATGAATTCAGAAGTATACAGATCTACAAACTCTGCTTCTATTCAGCCAAATACATAAAACTGATCAAACACCACATTACAGTGAAAGTGGATAATGACCTAAAGCAAACTGCAAAGGTAACCCAAGAGTTTCCCAATGCAAAGAAATGGGACATCCTTCAATGGCCAAGTCAGTGATCTGAAGACAAAACAAAGACCCACAAACGAGCAGCAACTGAAGGCAGCCGGCAGAGCTGAGCAGAGGAAATTGCATGTAGTGATATCCATGGACCGTGTATAAAAATAACTGGAATTCCTTAACAGGTAATCCCAGTGGTTTTGTTATCCCCCTTGAAGGCCTCCATTTCAATCACATATCAATTGCTTGACTTAAAATACACTGTGGTGGTTTGCCGAGGCAAAATTACATCAAATCTGCCATCGGCCCAAAACTTAAGGACCTGATTGTAAATCTCATAAATCTCTTTTCTAGTTAAATCTGGTTTGGCTCATTGCCGTGCTGGACAGTGACCCCTGAATAACCAGTCTGCATGTTCTTGGTACTGCTGTTTTTAACAACCCTGACGTTGTGCATTACTGTTTAAAATACATCAAAGAAGATTTGGATTAATCATGCATGAACTTACAAGACCTAATTTACTTCTATTGCTGCAGGAGAGCTGTAGGATTGCAAATTCCTTAATCTTTGGAAAGGGCGAGTTTTCTATGAAATGTGAATTTTCAGGACTTGTCTGGACTGTCCAAAACAGTAGAAGGTTAGTGTCAGGTTAGTGTAAAAGTGCCAGATTACCATTTTAGGTAAGATTTAATCAGCTACACTTCCTTATTGGTTAAAAGTAAATGTGTCAAAGGAAGAAAGGCCCTCATCCAAACCCTGTGCTTGTGTCCGACAGTGGCCCTGCCCACGGTGAACAACCTGGAGTTGTTTGATATTACTCACAGCACTATGCGGGTCCGCTGGAAGGCCGCCGCTGGGGCTTCTGGGTACATGATCCTGTACGCCCCGCTGACTGAGGAGGACGCTTCAGATGAGAAGGAGGTGAGGAGTGTGCTCGTGTGCAATGAGAGTAAATGTGAGGCAGAGAAAACCTGCAGCATTTCAGCAGGTAAACTAAATAATGAAAACACCAACACTAAATGAGCTGTATGATTCAGAGCTGGGTGCTCTCTGCTGGGCTGCAGCTCCTTTTCCAAAACAAATCAAATTTCTTTACATCAGATGAAATTCCTCACAGGTCTACTTTAAACTCTGATCCAAGTAAAATATCTCCTACTTCATTTTATGTCATTTTAAAAGCCATACAAATATAGTGTTCAAAACTGTGTAAAAGTAACTGACCTCCTGCCTGGTTTATCAATTGATGAAGTCCAAGTGACCTCATCAATTAATGCATGTTTCAAGAAACGAGAGTCAAACTGCTGACAGAGATTTTAATCAGGCTGTAATCTGAGTGGGAAGCAAAAATTGGCTGAAAAATATGGTTTTTAATTTGTGCCAGTCTGAATATTTTACATCTTACAACTCAGCATTGTTTATCTGAAAAACACGAGCTGAATTCTTGATTTTGATACTTTGAATATTGAAGAAAAAGCTACAGAAACGACTCCCCTGCTCCAGGTCACTGTGCTCACCTGATGTGCCGCTCTCAGGCTTGGACACTTTGGCATCATCCAATAAAGGCTGCTCGTTGGTCACTGAGTTATAGATAAAGACCCAGCTCTCATCAGCAGAGTATTCTCAACATGAAGGTCAGCTGTGATGGAAGAGTTGATATTTGCTCTTTGTGTAAGTTTGAAGTCTAAGTGCAAGCGGTCAGAACAAGAAGTCCTGGAGCAAGCTAAAAAACTAGCACCCAGACTGGAAGTGGTCCTGTGGTGCAGAAGGAGACGACCCTGAAGGAGAGATCAACCAATTTAAATTCAGGCACTTTTAATTGAACAGAGTAACCGTAGTGTATGACTGCACATCGTATACTTTATGGAAGCACTTTTCATATTGTCCTACACATCAGTCTAACAGTGTTAGCATTAACATCAGATGGTGTCATGGATGTCATTATGGTTCGCTATAACCAATAAGCCAGCATTCAGGTTTCTGGTGTGATGAATAGTCTTTTGTTAGAGTGAACATGAATCAAAAAACTTGAACTAGAACTTCAACTACCTGCAGGTTTGAGCAGAAATGGACTGAATGTAATCAGCAGCTCAGGACCATTCAGTTACATCTCACAATTTGACTTCGGAGAAAAATCACAGGATATTGTTGGACATTTGCATAACAAAGGCTTTCTGCGCCTGCTGACTTTTTGTCTGTGGTTTTGCTTGTTGTTTGGCATTTTTGTCTTCGGTGGTCGTAGGAAATCCACCTGAATTTGCTTTGAAATAGTCTATTAAAGACGGTGACTGTCGGAGCTGACAGACTGCTAATTAGCATTCAGCTGAATAAAGTTGACCTTCTTAGATGTCTTTGTAATTATAATTGAGTTGCTTCAAAGTAAACGTCTGCTTTCATGTGCCGTTTCTGTTATTTTTCTTCATATTCTGTATGTTTGACACAGCGTGCTTTATAGTTTATTATACTGTGATTCTCAGGAAGGAAACAGAGGAAGCGGGATAGAAGCAAACGGCTAAAAAAATGTACCAGAAATATCAGATAATATTAGAGAAAGCGGTGGCAGTAGAGAGTTTTTAATTCACTCTAATAAACAGCACGGCTGATCCTGAGCCACCCTTCAGTGTCCCCACCATGCATGAGTCAAACAAGTGCAGCCACCCTCTGAGTCATAGTAATATATCTTTAAAAACTGTGACCAATTAGAGGACAAAACACAACCAAAGCATCAATTACACCTTGAAAGACTGAATAACACTTCAAAGCGAAACACGCACGCATACAAAGACCAGCACTGATAGGAAAGGACACATTAAAAGCAAACAGCAGGACAGACTGGAACATGGAGATCTTTTGCAGGTAAATTCAGTAGTTAAGGAAGACGAGACATTCAAAGGAGAGGAGGAGAGGTATGAAGGGCACAGGCAGCCGTCCTTATCCCTCCTTCTCCCGTTAGACCTCATTATGCCTACCGTCACATTCCCCTCCAGGCAGAAAGCAATAAAAACAATTTAGGAAGGAATTTAGAATCAGGATGGATGCTTTCCAGTGGTGAGGATAAGCCTGGCTCTAAGGCACTCCTGTCAGAGCCCAGGCTTGGCTGGCTCGTCCTCGTGTGGCTTCCACTTATGGGCCGTGTGGGGACTTGTCTGGGCCAAAGCCAGCCTCAAATCCAGCCCAGTTTGACTAGAAAAGTGCTTTAATTCAAACAGGGACCCAGTGTAGGTCTGCACAGATTGAACCCGAGGGAGAGAAAGGACGAGTACAAATATGAACAAGAGGTAGATCTTACAGCAGGATGTGACTCCAATGGTCCCCGAAGCTGCTAAATGTGTCCACGCCAAACAAAAACAACAGTTACATGAATTTGGTGCACGTAACAAAATGGCTTTCTTGTCGAGCAAGAAATGCTTCAGCTCATGCCAGTGCATCCGCCCGGGTCCAATCCGGCCCCTACACCCACATCAAGTACAAGTGGAAGTGAGTGATGAAGCCTGCCAACTCAGAGTCTACACCGATGCACACTCCACCTGCTCTGAGTCAGGAACGGAGGAAACTCCACACATAACCACACAGCACAAATATGACTGTGTGCTTATCTAAGAAGGGTTGGACTCTGCTGGGTAAATGAAAACAAAAGGATGAGATGATGTTTAAAGGCGGTGATAGAGAATAATGTCGTGTTTCAACTAGAGATGGACCGATCCGATATTACGTATCGGTATCGGTCCGATACTGACCTAAATTACTGGATCGGATATCGGCCAGAAATAAAAAATGTAATCCGATCCATTAAATATCAAAAAAACACCTCACAAAACTTGCGACATGGCGTAACTCGGCTCATAACCGTAGCACGTCGGAGCAGTGCGCTCACGTGATGATGCTTAATCGATGTAATCAACTTTAATTTGATGCAGGGTGAAAAAAAATGCACAGAAATAAATTATTTTTCAAGAATAATTAAATAGATTCAACATCTTTCTTCAACAGAATTGCAGACTGCACAGATGGTACCTTCCCAAAGGAAAAAGTACTATAGCTTACTAGGGTATATTAGACTTAACAGTTACTATATACAGTAATGGACTTCTATACATTTTACATCAGATTAAAACTTTGGGTGTAAGATTCAGATAATTATTTATTAAAAGCTCGACATTTTAAATGAGAATAAGAAAGAAAAGTATGTCTTTGTGCCCCTTTCCTGTTCATGCCCCATCGGCCCCCTGGCTAAACTTTGCTAGATCCGCCCCTGCACAGTTACCAGCCGTCAGCTACGTAGAAAAGGATCCTGGTGTAGAAAGTAATATTAAATAAATTCTAACGACAGCTTATCAAGCTTAAACGTGCTGCTGTTGTTCAGCCGCTGGTTTCCTCTTTCTGGTGCAAAGTGGGCCAAAAACAAAGAAGAGAGACGGACTCGCAACAGAAAAGCCGATCAGCTGATCATTGATCAGTTTCATGATTGAAGTAGCAGCAGGAGAGGGAGAGAGAGAGGCAGTCGCTCCATATATCGGTTGTTAAGCTTAACGTGGGAACGCTTTACAAACATTCAGAGATGAACTTACACACTTGCTTTACTTCTCTCTGGGATAACTTCCTCGGAGATGAAATGCTGGTTTGGTAGCGAGGCTACAAATACACACAGCCGCTCTATCATGTGAGCGCACTGCTGCCACGTGCTACGGTTATGAGCCGAGTTACGCCATGTCGCAAGTTTTGTGAGGTGTTTTTTTGATATTTAATGGATCAGATTACATTTTTTATTTCTGGCCGATATCCGATCCAGTAATTTAGGTCAGTATCGGACCGATACGTAATATCAGATCGGTCCATCTCTAGTTTCAACAGGAGCAAAGGGGCAGGCAGTGACCTTTATTTAAGTAAAATTCAATGTAGACCCATTTTGATTGTTGATGGTTATGTAGGTCATGTGCACAGAAAAGGAAACTGTATTTCCTTCCTCTGTATCAAAGACAAGAAACAGGGTTAAGAAATTCCTCCTGTGTGCCACGCTACTTAGAAAATTTATGACCTGAAGTCTTTTACTGTGTTTATCACAGAAAACAGAGAAAAATGAAAAAAAGTCAGCTGATTAAATAGGTCACATTCTGCTAAAAACACAAAATAAAACATGCTTTATTTTGTAATACATGTCCTGTAATGATGGTGGATGCTCATATCAAACCGAGCCAGAATTTAAAGTAGTAAGATGTGGACATGTAGCAGCTCCGGCTTCAGTCTACATTAGTTGGTCTTCAAAGAAGAGCATCTAAAATCGCCAAAGTATGGCTGCACCGAGGCCCTGTAAAGGAATAAGGATTTTTTAAGGATGCAGAGTCGCTTTGATAGAATCCAAGAATAAAAATATGAAGTGAGAAACAAGCAGAGCAGGTCCTCTTTAAGCCATCCTATCTGATTGCAGCAGCTCTGATTCTGATTGAAATTCCTACTTCAGTGTGAGAAAGGCAGGGGCGTCCCAAAGCTCGGCGGTTAGAGTCTATTCAGAAAATTGTCTCAGGATACAAAAACGGAGATCAAGCCTTTAGTTATTTAACTCTGTTACATCTTAGGCCAAAACATAAGGTGGAAACATTCTTAAATGAAGTAAAAAAACCAAAAACCTGTTAAAGTATTAACAGTAATTATTGATCATGTTGTATACCAAACCTACTGGCAGATTGTTCCTGCTGTACGTTGTAGTTCTCTAAGGAAACAAGAAAAGCCATTTGTTGTATTATGTCTGCATCCAGTTTATGTTTGGCAGAATAAGTGATGGTGAAGTTGAATATTTGTGGGCACGCTGTGTAAGCAGCTGCAGACTCGTTGAGTTCTGTGTTGGCGATAGAGATGAAGGAAATCGGCCTCTGTGGGGACTGAAAGGTCTGTTTCGGCTAAGTAAACAAGCTACAGCTGCAAAGCAAAAAACAACTGATGTTTTTCTCACATTTTGAAATCGACCACTGCGGTCCTCCAAACACAGAGTTTCATCATCTTCCTTTGTTCTGAGTTTCAGCTCAGTAGATGTGGGACATACTATAAGAGCCTGATTAACCCTCCTGTTTAATGTAAAAGAAGATCTCCATATTCAGAAATCATCTCATGCAATCACACTTTAATTCTCTGCTTGCCTGGACGGGACTGCTGATGATAGAAGAGTAGACGTGCAGAGAGATGAATAACAGGGCGGATAAACGACTGGATGAAATCCACTGACAAGACAGAGATTTAAAGGCTCTACTAGAAAGTCTCTGTGTCTATGCTAAACGCACATACCTGCTGTGTGTGTGTGTGCAGGTGAAGGTGGATGACTCGGTGACTGAGGTGGAGCTGGAAGGATTGACTCCAGCTACTGAGTACACGGTGACAGTTTACGCCATGTACGGGGAGGACGCCAGTGACCCCATGACCAGCCAGCAGACCACATGTAAGTCTGACACATGCAAAACACTCCCACCATCAAATGACTCAAATATTCCTCTGATTTGTTGTTAGCAGCCAGTAGCTGAAAAATGGAGCCAAAGGAAAAGCCAAAATCTTCAGTGTGCTAAAGATTCTCATGCTGAAATGTCCAACTTTACAGCAGATACACATGCTTACCACCTGCAGCAGGAACCCATGCTGCCCTCTGTAGCTAGTTTGTTTCTTAGTAGCAACTGTACATGTGGTGATTTATTTATTTTATAAGTTATCTGTGTAAAATGTACTAACGCTTAAATATGAGCATCACTTGATCACACTGGTGCCACCTTAGCTAATAGGAGTTGTTCCTCATGGCCACTGTTTGTGTTTTTGGTCCCATTAGTAGCTTTTTTTAATGGAATTATCTGATAAACAACATGGATTGCTGTGGCTGACTGGTGTGATAAAGTTGTTGTATTTCCTGTTTATGAGGTGATTAACATTCATAATATACGAGCTTTCTAGGATTTGCTAATAACACTTTTAGGTCTCCAGAACATTGTCACCTGTAAAGCTTTGGTTGAACCTTCAAAACAGGCGTCCGAACCAGTCAGTGATGACAGAGTGGCTACATTTATGCTTCATATACAGTCTATGGTTACCATGCAGCTGAAGCCTTTTGCCTGGTTGGACTTGTCCTGTTGGCTTATTCCAAACTTTGGCTGATTCTAGACTGAACGACATGGATCCACCTCAAACTCTGGCTGAAAAATAAATCCATTAAAACTAAGTGTTGCTCTGATCACCAGAGTTATGTAACAACAATGTGGACGTCATACAAATATCAGCATCACAGTTTAGGAGCTTCAAGTGTAAAGAAGCTGAGTCGTGGCTGCATAAACAATTTCACTAAATATTTAAGCATGCAAATATTTTTTTAAAGACACAAGATATCAAAAATATTCCACGGACTTTGTAATCCTTCACATATTACAGCCGGATATGGTTTTAAAATGAGGAGCAGCCACAAAATTTTCACAAAGTGTCCTCATCTTCTTTTAATGTCCTTGGAGTTGAGATCTGAAAGAAAGTCAAACCGGTCCTCGCAGAAATAGAAATATAAGGCCGCACATCAATATGCTTTACTAACTGTTGGTGAAATTCAATTTCATTAAATCCCTGGCAGGTTCTGTGACCCTTTGAACTGGAGTCACTGCTGTTCTCATCTCTGAAAGCAGCCAGCACATTTTTCATTTTCCTCAGGACATTAACTCTCAGCTGTCTGATCAGGAGGAAACCACATCTCCAAGTACTTAAACCTACATCCTCCATGTACAAACCTCCAAACCCTTTATCAGCTAATTTCTTTCATTATCTTTTTTATGTGTTTTCTAATCAGAGGGATCAGCTGCCGCAGACATATTTGCTTTTCATTTGCCGAGTGTTTGCTCATAGTTTCTTCCCAGACGGCTGCAGCATGCTGACGTCCTGTCCCAACACGTATCCTGCTCCTGACAAAAACTAGCAGCCCGCAATGCCAAACTCTCTACATGGCGCCGACTTTGACTCCCTTATTCCAGCTATTTTCTGCACCTCACTGTCATTCTTTAGAGTTTTGATGAGAGTAACTCGGCGCTCCGCCCACCCTAAATCCCCACCGTGCTCACTAATTAACATTTTATGAAGTTTCCTTTAAGGTTTGAGGCCTGCGGCTTTAAGTCAGGGCATGTTTATGTCTTTATGGTGTGTGTAAGGCTTTGGATGCGGGTCAGAAGAGGGGGCGGGTGGGGGGATTAGGGTTTCTGTCAAATACATTTTCAGAATAAAATAACTTTTATTGTTCCATGCAGGCAGGAGTTAATGCCCTTGAATGAAGATGGGACACATTATGTTTTGGTCATCGTCTTTGTATCAGCCCCGTTCCCTGAAATATTCCTTCTGCGTTATAAAAACGAGGTTCCTCGTTAGCTGCACACCACATGATGCGAATGATGGTCGTGATGTGCTTTTCACTCAGCGAGCTTGTTCGTATTCATTCAGTCTGCCTCTCTGTGTCATCAGAGGCCTCTCATCCCTCATTTCCTCTCATCATTTAACTGTCGTTTCTTCCATTGTTAAGACAAAATGTACTTTAATGATCACTGCAGTGAAACGAGGCCATTGCACATGCAAATGGTTTGGATTTCTTTTGCTTTGAAGGAGCATGATGGAGATTAAAGATAAAGACTCATACAAAATCAGACTACAGAGAGTTTTACACATCTTCCCACTTTGTGGTTTTACAACCAGAAGCAGATCGTGAGACCACAGTATGCAGATTTGATTTTGAATTGTTTTTTTCATTGGTTGTTTGTTATTTAACTGTAGCTGTAAGTGTGTGCGCTTGCAGAGGTTATACATGTCATGACAGACTTGCAAACACTTGATCCCGTTTATATAAGAAAGGATTTCAAAAGGAAAAGTAGTTTTTTTTCAATAATTTAGCTACAATAAAAACCAGAATATTCCTCTGTGGAAATGGCCACACTCAGAAACAAGAATTGCTCTACAGAAGCTGGCAGATGTTTGAGGGTTTTCTTGTGCTTCCCACACAACTTTTTAATGACATGCAAATCTCCAGTTTGACTTGGCCAGTCTGTATCCATCCATTTCCTTTTTTTGTTTGTTTGTGATTTCTGATGTTTTTTCACGCCTGTGATTGGTCCCCTTTAGCTCTCAGAAACATGGCTTCACTTTGTCTTCACGCGTTCTTGGACATGATGTGGTATGATGCAGAATTCAGTTATTAAGCATGGTGTTACCTTCAACCCAAACCACGACTGGTGTATGACTGTTATGGGATTTTATTGTGTTTTTTCTTTTGCCTGTTCCATCTGTGGGTCTTTATTATCTCCAGAACACATTATTTCAAAAGGCCTGATGTTTAACTGTATGTTCACTGAAAAATGTCAACTTTCTTTTTGGGCAGCAGGAGCTTTTTTTGTTGTTGCCGGCTTGATTCCAATGCATATATGTGCAGACACATTCAAATTGTATATGCTCACACTCTGATGCCAACAGAGTTACTTGCAGATGCCGTTGTCAAACACTGGGGTTCTTGAATGCGTCTCGTTGCTTCAGAGGGTGTGTTGCTGGAAGTAAGTGAGACTGTGTTAACTTTATGGACAGAAGATGTAGACATAGACAAGCGCTGGGAGTTTTCTGCTTTGGTGCCCTCAGGAGCTTACTAGTGCTCTTCACAGATGCTGGGGTTCTTCTGGCTTCATCGGGCAGTGACCTCCACCTTGCACTGGATCACCTTACAGTCGAAAGAGAAGTAGCTGGGATGAGAATTAGCACATCCAAGGCTGATACCATGGTTCTCACCCTGAAAAGGGAGTTCCCACTGCAGGTGGGGGAAGAGTCGCCATCCCAAATGGAGGAGTTTAACTATTTCAGGGTCTTGTTCATGAGTGGGGCGAGAGTCGGGTGAGAGATTGACAGAAAGATTGCAGCAGTGTTAGTGGGGATGCAGAGGTTTTCTTGGTCTGCTGTGGTAAAGAAAGTCAAGCTTTGTTCCTACCCTCAGCTTTGGCCACGAGCTCAAGGTAGTGACTGAAAGAATTAAATCATGAATACAAGAGACAGAAAACAGGGTGTCCTGGGTGTCCCTTAGAAATGTGCTAAGTGGCTTGGTCAGGTGGAGTAGAGTAGTAGCCACTACTCCTCCAAATCGAAAGGAGTCAGTTAAGGTGGTTCAGACATTTGGCCAGGACGCCTAGAAAATTTCTAGGTGAGGTTTTTTGGCCATGGCCATCAGGGCTCTAGAGCAGGGGTGGGGGAACTCCAGGCCTCGAGAGCCGGTGTCCTGCAGGTTTTAGATGTGTCCTTGATCGGCTAAATGACATCCTCAGCATGTCTTGAAGTTCTCCAGAGGGCTGGTAATGAACTAATCATTTGATTGAGGTGTGTTGACCCAGGGTGAGAACTTAAACCTGCAGGACACCGGCCCGTGAGGCCTGGAGTTGCCCACCCCTGGTCCAGAGCCACGTGGTTTGATCTTGGTACGATGATACTACAAACTCAAAAGTGAGCAAAACAGCAGAACCTTGATGTCAGAGCTTTAAATAAGATGGGTTCCACCTTTCACTGTCTAGTCTGGAACCCCTAATCAAATTAAATAAAGGAGCACACTTTCTGTATTGCTGATCCTTTTAATGAGACTTCATCAGAGCTGTTATAATAGTGTTGAAAGCTCTGATTGGCTGAGCTGTCAGTGAAAGCAACACTAGAGTTGTATGGGTGTTGAGCAAAGCTGCCAGCTGCAGAGACAGCCCTGAGCTGTAGCGTCATCTATATGGGTGTCGTAATACTCTTATATGTAGACGTTTGGAAACTTTAGCGACTTACCTGTCCTTAAACTTTTTTAATTTGCTTTTTGCTCATTGCTGTTGTGACCCTGGGATACCCCGGTGCAAACGCCGTGGCAGCATCTCCCTCCCTTCAGCCCACTCGGTATTTCTCTCTTGCCTCACTTTCTGCTGCTTTGTTTTTAATCTGACCCTCGGTATAATTGAGGTGAAGCACTGGTGGGTACAATCAGAATTATTTTTCTTTTCTTTTTTTGAAGAAAACAGATCAGCGATTCTAAATGTAAAAGTTTCAAAGCTCAGAGAGAATCAGATTCTGCGGCTGAATTTTTAAAGTGAGGGCAGGGGGGATTTTTTTAGACCTCCGAGACGGCGAGAAGAAATGAGAAAGAGTGGACATTTAGGCAGAGCCTGAGGGAGTGCGGTGATGTAATGAGCTGCAGGCCACTTTATAATTAAAAGTAGTGGAGTCCAATAACCCTTGTACAAACCCCCATGAGTGCGAGTGTGAATTAGGTAGACCTGCTGTTATCAGGGGTCGCGATTTCAGGCCTCTCATGAAGGCTCGGCTGTGTTTGCGTGTTCATGTTTCTGCTGTTGATAAAGAACATAAAGCTGTTTTGTTCTTTCGTTCTTTCTTCGTCTTTTTGCGACGTATGAGTTCAGTTTGAAAGATGTTCCATTTCCGAGGCCACACACACTTTCTTACAGCGTGGGATTATAACTATGCTAATATGAGCAACTGGGCAATTTTTATGATTTAAAGTTTTGGAACATTTTCTGAAAGGCACATTTAATAAAATAGTATGGAAGACCAAAGCTGCCAGTCTCCCAAAGTCAATGCAGGAACACTAAGCTAAAAAATATATAAACTAGTGAAGGTAAATAAATAGGTTAATTTATTGGTATGCAAATACAGAATAATAATATTGCATTATATGTGCAATAATCATACTTAATTAATCAACTGATTAATATATATGTTGGCTGATTCCATCCTCCATAGGCAGAGGAACTCAGTTCACAGCCGTTTCTTTCCAGATGTTGTGTTTACAGTTTGCTTTCTGTCCCTCAGTACCGCTGATCCCAGCGAGGAACCTTCGTTTCTCGGAGGTGGATCACAGCTCTGCCCGGATCACATGGGACTCCGCCTCCAGGAAGGTTAAAGGGTACCGCATCATGTACGTCAAAACCAATGGAGTCCAGACCAATGAGGTGAGGTCATCAGGCTTGTCCAAACTCGTCAGAGAGGAAGTGGTTAAGTGTTGGGAAACTGTCGTTCCTCCATGAAGTTTAACAATTCCAGTGGAGTCATTGGTCCAGTATCCGTGCACTGTCTGTGCAAACAGAGTCACTGAGGAAGAAATGTCATTGGGGTTTGGTCCTGTGTCTCCAGGTGGATGTTGGCCGTGTGACAACCTGGCTGCTAAAAAACCTGACGTCACTGACGGAGTACACTGTTGGTGTGTTTGCCGTCTATGATGAAGGACAAGCTGAGGTTGTGACAGACAGCTTCACCACAAGTAAGAAGCTGTAGTAGAGATTGTTATATTCACAAGTATTTCTGAAATGGTTTTAAGCAGAGTTGTTGGCGTTTGTTTAGAAACTGTCCCGGACCCAGTGGACCTGAGGAGCAGTGACATCTCCACAGACAGCTTCAGGGTGTCCTGGGGTCACCCGGCGTCTGATGTGGTGCTTTATCGACTCACCTGGACACCCACCGATGGAGACGAGAGCAATGAGGTGTTCATGCGTTTCTTATGTGCTGTTATACGTTTATTTTAAGCTTAGAAGGTGAAAGAAAGTCACCTGGAAATCTTTGAATTTCCTGGGTGATTTTCTGAAGCGTCATCTCTCAGGACGGAAAACGCTTTTTCATGGAATTCAGTCACTGGTCCTTAATGACCATTATAACTCTTTACAAAGTTTTATACTGGTCAATGCTCAAATTAAACATAGGCAGAGTTTGAAATAATGACATAATGAAAGGACGATGGATAAATGGCTTCATCCAGGCAGTGGACAGACTGAGGGGCTGCACCAAACTCCTCAGTCTGACTGTCACATAAATAAGGATTATTTTGCATCATCTCCATAAGAATATGTTGCTTGAAATGAGCAGATCGGATCCTTTTAAACACTAACGAGCACTAAGGAACGAAGCTGCTCCTGCCAACACAGCCAGGTTTAATAACTGTGTGCTGACTTTGTCGTAGTCATTGTTGACTGGCAACGTCTTTAAACCTGATAAACACCAATCAAATGATTTCATTAAGATATGAGAAGAAGCGCAGGTGAAAGCAGATAAAAGTCAACTTTGTCACACCAGTGAGTCTCTGAGAGATCATCTGTGAGATACGGATCCCCAAACAGGGCGTGCTGTGGGAGGAGTCACCTGTTGGTTCTTATTTGCTGGCCTTTGTATGTCTTTTGATCCTTGTCTTAACTGACGGTGACTTTGCTTTTATGTACTTTGTAGAAAGAGGTTTTATCAGGAAACTCTTAGAATGAAACATTTTTGAACATCTTTTTCTTCCCTCTCGCTCTGTATCTGTCACCTGTCGGTCTAAAGCAGATTTGTTGTCCTTCTGTTTCAGGTTTTGGTGAATGGGAATATCAACACCTACCTGATAAAGGACCTCACCCCCTCGACAGAGTACGAAGTTCTCCTGGCCGCCATTTACGGGAATGAGCTGGAGAGTGATGAGGTGATCCTCGTGGAGTCCACCGGTAAATTTATTGTTACAAAACCACAGATTTCTTCACACTTTCATGTTTGTTGTGTTTATTACTGAGACTGTTTGTCTTCTTTCTGTTATTATTCTGTAAACCACTCAGAGGAATCAGACATCAAAGGATCCTTTAAACTTTGTGAATTAATGAATCAGTCACATCAGTGACATATTTCTGCATTTGATTTCCAGCTGAAAAAACAACCACCATTGCCACGACAACCACCACCGTAGCAGGTAATTAAAGGCTGGGATGAATTTGGATCTTTTTTCTCTTCTCTCCATCGTCTTCGTTTTTCTTCATCCTTCATCAACTCTGTCATCCTGAGACTTTGTCTTTCATTTCTCACTTGACTTCTTTCCCACCAACGTGTTGCGGAAGTTTAATGTAGAAACTGTTCACTGGTACTGGTACTGGTGCCACTGGTGAAAATGGGAAACACTGCCTGATGTTCAGTTCTCAAACCTTTCAAACTGCTGATTGACCAAACGCACGGAGGCAGCGTTTGTGGTTCTGTGCTGATGAAGAACGTGGGTAATAGATGCCTTTGAACTGTTGGTGTGTTTCTATGGTCTCTAACTTGCATGAAAAGAGGGATTTTCATCAATCAGCAGCCGTGTAAGTGCACGTGGAACTGCAGACTAACGAGTGCTCATGGGAATTCTTTAGGCAACAGAAATCTTCCAGGAACTGTCAAATACTGACTCGGAATTTCAAATTCTGGCAGTTTTCATTTCTCCACGCAGTACGTGGGCCTGAAGATCAATTTTTTACTGTAGTAACCAATTAGCTTTTAAATGTGCAACACATATTTTTCATGAATTTGAAATTTTCCAGACGAAATAAGAAAAACCAAACTGTTACTTATGGATGCAGTTAGTTACTCAGTCTCGATTATTTCGTCAGATTTACAGAGTAAAGCTGCAAATATGAAGTAAATGTCTGGTTCTTTCTATTCTGGCACAGGACAAAGAAACGTAAATGCAAACCAGCCGGGATCGTCTCAGTTTGGATTTCGGGAAGTGTCACTAACCTGTTAATGACGTAATGAACAGACGTACAACAAATCTCGTCTGAATGGAGACCAGTTATTGTCTTTTAGAAATCAGAGAAATAAAGAAAAAAGATAAAGTAAATAATATTAGGACTCGTGATAATACTGTTTGTGGTTTTGTGTTGAAATGGCAGCAATGGAAAAAAGTTTCAAGAAATTAGAGCATATAAGTGACGCTATAAATGCTGATATTATAAGATCAAAATTCTGAAACTGTAAATCAGATAAGAAGTTTGCTGCTCCTGTTTCACTGATAGTGTCTGTAAATCTGCTCCTATATTATCAGAGGGAAGGTGTGTTGTTCCGACATGTTCTCCGAGGGAACGTTTCGATATTCCGAAGACACTGATGTGATATGAAAATCTGAGCAAATTAAATGCCAAAATGATGACATTTTGATACCATCATTTTCTGTGATGGGCTGTGACAGCTTCATGCTTCACTGAGCTAATCTTTGAGTCACTGATCTGCAGCCAGAGTTTCTCTGTCCGACCCTTCAGCTCCTCGATATGGGGTGAGAAGTATGAAGATCGATGAAGAAACTACGTTCAGCATGCGGGTGTCCTGGCAGCCCGTCGACCCCAGAAATGTTCGACATTATCGACTGAGCTACATCAGTGCGAGGGGAGACCGAGCAGCAGAGACGGTAAGACCGAGAGAGACACTTTATTTCAGAATAATTAACGTGAAGTCTGACGCTCATTCCAACGGTCTTCAGCAACGCCTGCTTTTCATTCCCAGCATCAGCACTGAGCAACAGTATCTTAGCCTATAGGAGTCACACATTAATAAAGTCAACAAACAATCAGCCCCAGCACACAAACACCACCTAAACAACTCAAAACTGACAGCGATGTGTTTTTCATCCTGATAAAGCCTTCCCCTCTCATTTAAAATAAATGAAAATCTCTTGTGGCAGCCGTCACGACCACATCACCAGTTTGCAGAAGTTTAATTTGCAGCCGTAAACTTTAGTTTACATTTGTGTGATTCCTTTAAATACTCTTCAAATTTTATGCTCTGAAAGTCAAACTCCTACAAATACGTACCTGTGTCCACGCCTAAATACCAGTAAGTGCTTTTTAATGCTAAAAGAGGCCTTTTTGTTGTATAGAAGACTATTTGTTCAAGGACCTTTGCCTTCCCATCCAAAGGGGACAAATTCCCACCAGGGGTAAAATACCCGGGACTCGTGGTTGAAACATCTCCACAAACTGACAGACGTCCAGTTAGCTGACTGAGAACCTACACAGACACTATTACACGAAGCCAGAGCAGTTTAAAAGCACATTCTTTGTATCATTTAGGTTTTAATTCGGGTTTGGCACTGGTTATAATAACTGTTTTTGAATCTATCTGCACATCAGTTGTTCACTGCAGAGATATGGAGATATGACAGAGATATGGGAGGCGTTTGGGGAGCAATGGAACAGACAAGAGAGCGTCGATCTTCAACAGGAGGAGGATTGGAGATTATTGATGAAGACGATGGCAGGCCCTCAGATTAGAAGTCCTCCTTGGAGAGAAAGTCAGTGCTACTGAAGTTGATGGCAGGCCTTCAGAGTCTAGTTAAGGCGAAGAGACGAGAGCAGGAAGAGGATAATGATGATGAAAACAGTGGCAGACCTTCAAAGAGTTTTTCTTTTTTTCAGTGAGGTAGAGAGAGGCTGGCAGGTTCTGCAGTAATGAGCAGAGAGAGAAGGGTTGGGTGAAGGGCTTTATAGAAAACAACACTCGTGCAAAATTATGCCATCGCCGCGCTCGACAGGCGTGCGTGACAATAAATCAATAATGGGGGCGCAATCATGACCCCGAGTGCCAGAAATGTCCAAAGGGAGCCAAATATTATTTTTAATAACAAAATATGACATGAAAGTTCAGTTTCTGGCTCCGGGTCTCTACCTTAACCCCAGAAACTCTGACTTTTATTACCAGAACTTGCTTTCATGCTTACAGAGTGTGACTCATAAGACCGGTCAGGATTTTGAACCAACACTGAGCACAGGCACAAAATCCCAGAGTGGTTTTTGTCCACTTCCACTTAAATGACAATTTAAATAAAGGGGAAAAGGGGCATTGATGCTTTCTGCACTCCTGACACTCAGGAAGGAAGCAGGAGCTGGATGGTGCAAAAACCAACAACCTGTGCCGTGTGGGAAACCTGAATGTGGAATATTCCAGACAAAAGTGTTAGCTATGCCTGGAATCTGGCTGTGTGGGGAGGGGGTGTACTTTAAAAGTAATCAGGGTCAAACTTCAGGGTTCCTGCTCAACTGTTGAAAGTAAATTTGTATCAAATCTAATTTGTGTCTAATTCAAAAGCTCTGTCTGGTTCACAGCGATGCAGAGTTTTGACTCGAAGTCCCCGTTAGAAGGCAGACATGTCATGTTTAGAATGTGATGAGTTTTCATGATAAAAGCTGCTTTGAATCCTAATTAAAGACAAACTCCCAGATTTCCTTTCTTTAAACTCCAGTCACACACACGCTTTTACACGCATCACAAAGACTTTTTTCTTTTTCATGCTCTCATTGTTTTCTTTCAAATTTGTGCAAATCACATTTATTCTGTAATAATTGTCTCTTGGTGTTAACAAATGTAGAGCATGGCTTCCAAGGATCTTTGTAATCCTAAGTGGTCGGGTGTTCACTTTGCCAGGTTAACGCGTGTCAAATATCTCCAAAACCGTCTCATCTTTCAGTGACTTTTGACTTCACTGGTGTGTGTTGTTGTGCGCTGGTTGTGCTGCCACCGCACCAGAGGCCCACTCTGGACACAGGTCCCGCTTCAGCCTTTTCATCCTGACAATAAAGAGCCACCAGCTGCTCGCACCGGCGGCTTGTTAAATGAGATCTCTTATCAAAGCGCGAACAGCTGTGGCCTCTGTTTGGCAATCCGGTCAGGTTATGAATCACCAAGTGCTGCGCTCAATAGCTACTATTTAGATGTCTATCTGCTGCGGGGGGAGGAAAAAACACCTGCTTTGTTCAAAGTTTCACTCTGTGGTTCTCGGCTGCCAAAGCAGGCAACGCACCACCGAAGGAGTGCGTCTCATTTACATGTTATTGATATGTGGCTCATCCCACTTCATCTTCACTGATGGGATCTTGTCCTAAAGAGCTAATGTGTGGTTAGCATGTTAGATCTGCAGCTGCAACAAAATCTTATTACATGGAATTAAATTGTGGATATTAGTCACAAAGTGGTTTTCTAACACGATTACAGAACTCTGCATCACAGGAACATGCAGGAAAGAAAAGCCAGAGATCAGACTTCCTCGGCCTTTTTGCAACTTTTGAATCTTCCAGCAAAGGAAAAAAAAGCACATATCCTACAATACACATATCCTCATCATGCGTGTGATTAATCTCCATTTGGGCCTTTTCGATTTTGGATTCGTGGATGCCATATTTAAAGACGTGTAACACACAGAAGA
The DNA here is from genome assembly GCF_013358895.1 of Oreochromis aureus. Taxonomy (NCBI): domain Eukaryota; kingdom Metazoa; phylum Chordata; class Actinopteri; order Cichliformes; family Cichlidae; genus Oreochromis; species Oreochromis aureus. Next base: position 38,356,045 of record NC_052962.1, read on the forward strand.
ACACACTAAGAATAAATCATCCAATCTTGTCAACATTTTAATTATCGAGTGTTTATGTCTCAGTTTTTATCCTGTTCCGACTGCTGTTCTTCTCTGGCTGGTAGAAATATCTGGATTTCCATTGTTATCATCAAATGTTGACCTTCTGGGCAGAAGCATAAAGCCAGCACAGACGTATTAAGATGCCAGCCGCCCTTCAGACGGACTCCACAAGTCAGTCTGTCCCCAGTGACTCCCACATCAAAATGCCCAATTTCCCGACACGGGGCACTGTAGGCAATCAGAGCTTCACCTCTGACTGAAGTCACTGAGTCTGTGCTGTTGGTGCCTTATGAAGCCTTTTTCATCTGACAAACACTCTGTGGCCTGCTGTCAGATACAGACACTAGTGAGTGAAATGCTAGTGTGTTATTAGTCTGTTACTTAGCTGTAATTAGCAGGTATGAATGTGTTTGTGGTGCACCTGTGCAGGCTGACAGGACAATTTCCAATCCGTACTTTTTGGGTTACAACTTCTAAGGTTGTAACCTGGTCTGGTTCTTTCTTGCTAGACTTGTACTAGAAAATTAATGCACGAAGAAATGAAACATCTCTCAGTGCTTAGGTCTCTACAAGCTTATAAATCTAGAAGTTAATGGTTCGGTTCATTCAGATGGCTGTGTCACTGCCGTACCAGATGATGGTGTCTACACCGTAGCCGTGGCGTGACTCAACTCTGAAGCCATCTGTCCACAGGCAGCTGTGATGCTCAACTCATTGAAGCTCCATTATTTCCCTGTGCCGCTTCATTCAGCGTCCAATAAACCAAAGCTGCCGGGCATCAAGAGCAATTCCAGCGTGTGCAGGGTTCTGGCTCTCACTGCTCAGCAGCGGCTTCTTGTTCCAGGAGGGAAAAACTGGGGATTAAAAAGTTTAAGGGATCTTAAACAGACGGGATTTTTCTTAAAGAACTGTAACTGTCTGTGTGTGAGACTCACAGCTATTAGAAAATAATAAATAAATACAGTGTTTTGCACTAAAACTTTAATTTTTGATCTTTGAGCCATGTCTCAATTGCTGGTTTTAGCTAATGGAAGTCATTTAGGTTTAAACACCATAAGTGTGGTTTCATGAGGGAGACATCCAAACTCATTTCTTTTTAACTGTGATCTTTGGCATCATTCAGCAGAAATGTCTGTCCCCCAACTGCTCATTTAGTGTGACTGATTCACTTCCAGTTATCTGTTTATTTAGTTTTTGTTAATGTTAGGTCTGTTACTGATAAATATCAGAAACAGACCTAAGTTTCTTTTTTTTTTATATATATTCTCCAAAGTCATTACATTTAGCTTCACAAACCTCCAGGATTTGTGCCTCCAGCAGCTACCAGCTGTTAGATGTCCTGTAATAAACTGAAGGCTTCCTATGACTTGACCTGAGCTTAAAGTCCTGATCTAAGATTAACGGTGGTTCTTCTTTAACATCATCAGTGATGTCGACCACTACTGCACAGCTAGGCATGAGGATTTCTCCCCAAGTGGCCACTAAAGGAACTGCAGGTATGGATAGTTTCTTCTCAGCTTCAGTTTTCAGCCCTCGGAGGTTCCCGCGTGGTTGACAACATAAGGGATGCGTCCCCACTTGGATCTAGGACTTGGCGATTATTTGGATTTATCATAAAAATAATTTAAACAAGACTACTGACAGTTCAACATTATTCATTAGTTTTGTCACACTGACTGGCTGTGGTGTGTTTATGTATTTATATTTCGGTTTTAGATCAACAATTGTTCTGTAATCTCAATATTGACCAAAATATTCTTCGTATTAGTCTTTCTGATTTTTTTCACAGCTCTGCTTGGAAGTTTTTGTTGGTTCCTGTTGTCCTGGTCTGAAGTCTCGCCCCGTGTCTCTGCTTTGGCGTTTTGTCTGCACAGTTTAGCACTTCTTGTCTTCTTGTGTCATCGCACTCCGACAGTTTCCTTGAGCTGACTCTGTCAGCTGTGTGTTTGACTGTCTACCCTGCAGTTTACCTTCAAGCCTCGTTGTTCCAGCGAAGGTGGATCAAACTTAATATTCCAGACCTGCGTGGAGCCTCTGTCAAAACAAGATTGTGTTTCTGGATCACATAAATACTTTATGAGACCACGTTTGCATTTACAAAGAGGTTGGAGTAAAAAAGGGAGTGCAGCTGGAGGTGGTTTATTCCAACTGTGTGACACTGTGACAGTTTAGAGACTTGCTGCCTTTTTCATCAGACTGGGCTGAAATTGATTTGTCAAGGCCCACAGTGCTGCTCTGACTGACACGTATAAGAATTTTTTTTTCTTTTTTTTAGAAAGTGGAAGTTTGGGCCAGACTCTACATGCTCAGAATGCAAACTGGCCCAGCAGACAGACAGACAGCAGAGAGCTCAACCTCTAAAGATTTCTCCTACGCACAAATACAACAATAGCTCTGGTTACCTGGAGCGAAATGAGCTCTGTGTTCAATCATATGTAAAATACAAACATTTCCCTTCACAGTGCCACTTAGAGCATTCACAGCATGCTTCATGCAGATCAAATAACAGACGAGTGTTTCTTAACTGTATCATAAGGCTGGGCTGGTATAATATGTTCAGTTTACTGAGAGAAGATTTGGCTTCTTTCTAACCAATAGAATATCAGGAGCCACTTGATTTGTCAAGATTTTCTTTTATTATATTGGCACAACCAGACGATGCCATCCTTGTCAGTTTGCTCCAATTGGATTTTGTTGGAAATTACTGTCATCATACATAAAATATATGTGTGTGTGTATCATAGAGTTTAATAACAGAAGGGGAAAGAGTGTGGAAGAGAAGGTGATACTTCAAGATGAGCGGAGGGGAAATGAGCCAGAGGTTTCGGAGAATAAAAACGAAGAAAGAGAGCTCCACTGGGTTTCAGATTCAAAGAACAAAAACAAAAATAAATAATATAAGTCACCATATAAGTATAATTTATGAACAACAGATGTGGAGAGACAAACAACGGCAGAGAAGCAGAGATGAAGAGAGAGGAGAGATGCCCGCGGGGTAAAGAAGGAGATTAGATTGTCTTCAGTGTGAGATCATCAGTTTTAATAAAAGACTCAGCTCGCCCACAGGTGAAGAGGACACCTGGACACAATTAACCTCTGCAGCACTTTGAAACCTCAGAGTCCACTGCAGCCACTCGCCCTACTTCACCTCTATTAAAAAGGCTAATACTATTTTTTTGCTAGCTCGTGCTTTAGAAATCTTAATTCTCTTTGTTAACTCATTTTTGAATCCGTCCTTGTTAGACTCTCTAAATCCATGGCTCAGAGGAACCCAACACATGAGACAGGAGTTCAAAGAATGGAATATAAAAGATTATAATAAAATATTAACAATAAAAAAACAAGTATTTGGAACACAAAGCACAAAAAAGGGAGACGGGAGTCAGAAAGACCGACCGACAAACCAACCAGCGAGCTGCTGGACTGAAGATCAATGAAGAAGAAACTGAAAGTGAAACAAAAACTGGTTTGATTTAATTTTAAACAAATATGACCTGCTAATGTAAACACAATAAAGTTATAATGAAATTAGTCAATTACAGTTAAAATCTCCCATGCAAACTTGTTCTTGTCAGTCACAAAACCTATGATCATTTTAACTATCTCTATATAACATGTTATCACTTATTTATTATCATTTTTGACACTAAACACCTCAGTATGCGCCACACTTTGTAAGAATCATAGTTTTGGATTAGTAAGGCTTTATGTCAGTTTTCGACCAATAAATCTTCGAGTTGACCTTGATGACCTCGGTGGACGAAACCTTGATGAATTGTTAACACGGCTCCTCGACGTCCCTACAAAGTTTTAGCAGAATTCATTCTAAAGTTTCGAGAGTGCGTTTAACGACTGAATGACATGCAAATACAGAAATGCTACCAAAAACAACAGCAGAGGGAAAAATGCAGAATGCTTGAAGGCCGGTGTTGCTGGAGAAGACGGAGAACACTCTCAGGCCGCAATCCGTCACCTCGATCACGCTGTGAAGGAAGCGGACGGCGGGGTAATGAGAATGATCAAAGAAACAATCATTTAGAGGCAAATGTATCTCTGCACGTGGACACAAATTATAATCAAATCATTGAAGACATGCACGAGTTTTTTGGGTTTGCAGAAACATCATTTTTCTATTTTTTCAAGGAAACTCGAGGTCCCGTTAAATTGAGAAACCTCAGCAGTCACATTATCCCGCTGTTACATCTGATCTACATGAAGTGATCCTACAGGAGCCTACGTGCTGTAACATGATTGAGAAGCAGCTACAAAAATCCACACGTTTAATATTACAAAGCAAAAGTGGATGATGAGCTGTGGAAACTGTGGAGATTAGAAACAAGAAAACGTCAGAGTGCAGTTTCTCTGTTTGACTGGCAGCTGAACTTTGGGAGGTGAAATGTCACATCAGTGCAGAGAGACTGAGGATGGGGAAATGTCTAAATGTTAAAGTCAAACATTAACGGCCTCGCTTGTCTTTCAAAACTGTCCTAACTGTGGTATTTCTGTGCTTACAGAGAACAGTGCCCACTGGTCAGAATAGCCTGGTTCTGCAGCCTCTGCTGTCAGACACAGAGTACAAAGTCTCCATCACGCCTGTTTACCCCGAGGGGGACGGACCGGCAGCCGCCGAGACGGGACGAACGCGTGAGTCATATTGATGCTGAGTTTGTTTGACTTGTGTTTCTTTCTTTTCTTCACTCTCTGCTCTTTTTAAGTTGTCTCCTGTATCGAGTTTTATCATTAACATGTGATCAGGACCTCAGAGCAGATCTGAAACTGCACTTGACACAAACTTATCTGCTGTCAAACATAAACATACAAATTAGACCAGGAAACAGACAGCGATACAAGGAGAAAGACTGTTTTCATTCTGTAAATGATGGATGTACAAGATGATGACACAAAATTAACTAATTAATAAACAATGTGCATCTACACTGTTTTCAGGATGGAGGCTTTGTTTACAGGAAGTCCTGCTCTGACCTCTGACAGTTTTGTGACAGTTTGACTCTGGAGAACAAATCCCAGCACATGCCCTCCTGAGTCTGCTTCTTCCTGCTATAACAGAGTTCTTCCTTCCCACTGTCACCAAGTGCTTGCTCATTGGGACTCGTTTGATTGTTGGGGTTTTCTCTGCACTGTTGTGGGGTCTTTACTGTACAATATGAAGCACTGTGCAGTGACTGCTGTTGTGATTTGTTGATAGATGAGTTTATTTAAGACTACTAGAATTGGTTGTTATCATCACTGAAACGTGGGTCAGTTTGAGACACAGACTTTTGACGGACAGCAGCGAGTGGTCAGACTTGAATAATAGCCACACTGGAAAAGAGCCAGAGGTTCACAAACATGTAACCTAGAAGGGACAGAACATTGTGGAACCTCTTAATATCGTTTAATATATTCTTAATATATCTTAATATATTCTTTGAGTGTTCAGGCAGAGTCAAAAAGATCTATATCATTATCATTATTATCATTATTATTATTATTATTATTATTAGAACCAGTCCATTTACCATTTTGTTGTTTCTTTTTTATAAGATAACCTTTATTAGTCCCACATGTGGGAAAGTTGTTGTAAATTGAACTGAATGAATGCTTATTTATTCATTCAGCAAGTTATTATTATCATATCTGATCTTCTAAGTCAGTTGTACTCACATTGTTTCAGCTTCTTGTGTCTGAAATACTGGCACAGTGTAGAAAAAGAAGAAACATATGGAGGAAAAACATCATGTTCTCCTCCCAGCTGTAGGAGTAGTTTGTTATAGTTGGACAAATAACCCCGGCTGGGATTTAAAAGTAGAGCTGAGAAGCTGCTGTGGATCAGAGTGCCACACTCGTGACCCTCCGACACACTCTGCCATCTTTGTGCTCTGATCTCCGGTACAGTCCTGCTGCTGTAGACAGACTAAAGTATTATTGGATTTGTGCCGGGAAAATCTTGTCATGAGGCTAAAATGACAGGGCAGACAGGAAGAAGGATGAAAGTGAACAAGGGAACAAAGGCAAGAACAGAATGAAGAAAGGTGAAGATGCTTGTTTTTTCAAGATGATCTCTTACCCTGTTGATCTGGTTGAGGGTTCCTTTCTACATTCAGTAGCAGTTTTCAGTATTCCTCTTCCACCCTCTATTTATTTATCATTGTTATTCCTTTTTGTCCTCTTTGAAAAGTGGAAACATCTCAAGCGAAAACAAAATAGAGGAATGCCCTCAAATTCTGTGGATGTTATGTTGTGAGTATGACAGTGGCATGTTATGATCCGAATACTAAATGATTAAATATGTGAACCTAAAGTGAATCCAGAGTAAGGGCAACAAACCATGTATTCGACTAGGCTGTGTCAGCATCTCCTGACTGTAAAGTTTCTGTGCCACCACAGATTAAAAAGACCAGCAGACTCTGCAGAGGACCTTCCCCAGTCTGTCCTCACTGTACCGTTAAGCTTTGTTGTTGTTTTAGGACCTGGTTTCATTTTGAGTTTCTATTTCTTTTGGTTGGTTATGTTTAGATTTATGATAGTTTGGATAAAAATACACAATTTGAAGAATAGTCAATAGCTGGGGTTTGATGCCGTCTTTGGTGATGTATGAACAGCTTTCAGTATTTATATTGCTTCCTTGAAGTCGTGTTGTTGCTGCTCCTGGATCTCCTAGTGTGGCGAATGTTGACCTCGTGCTTCAGTCTCCATTTAGTTTGGTCCCAACTCTCCAGTTTAATAACAGCGTCTTTGGAAGCCATTTATAACCCTTTTCACTGTGGGCCAGCAAAGCTGGTGCACATTTCAACAATGGCCAGGCTTTAAAAAATAAACGGCTCAGTGACCGTTTTAAATCAAACAGAAAACAAAGAAGGACAGAAAATGTGTTGTGCTACACGACATCTGCTGTCTGTCTCAGCATGTTATAATGTTATACTAAGTTTCAGTATATAATGATTTAATTATGCCAACGGATAACTCATTGAAGACTCGAAATGGGTAAAAACCATATGTATTCATAAAATCATAAATCATACGTCTCTTTTAAACAAACAATCAGTTCAACATAATTCAAACCAAGTACATGAAGCAAAGTTTGGATCTGAAAGGCCAAAAGCATTCTGGGAGATAACCAGCTTTAAAAAATCCTCCTGTGCAGGTGATGACAATCCCCTGATGACAAAGAAGGTGTTGAGGGTTAGCGAGGACCAGGAGACGGGCCAGGACAAAGCAGCGCTGTGGTTTGCAATTAAAAGATAGTGGAAATGTCAGTGTCATGTTCACAACCACAAGGGTCCAAAAAAGTGAGTATTTTCGGGATCAAACATGGAAACGCGATGGAGATGACCTCACTGATTTGGAAAAGTTTGCTAATCGGACCCATAATGAGGTGCTGGTGTCGCGGGTGTTTGTGCCTGTCTACAAACTCTTCACCTCCTAAGAGGGAGAATCTGTTGTGGGTGACTTGAGCATGAAAGATGCATTTCCGCCCACAGTGGCTGTCACTTTCTTAAAGTCTCATTAGTGTGAAACAAACACAACAATTTAAGCCCAGCAGAAAAGTGTTAGCCATTCATCTTCTTTCACCTGAAGGTGAATGATTAAGGGGGCGTTTTTCTTTCTGCCAACAAGGGCAAAAAAAGGATTCAGTTATATTGTAAAGTTAAAATCACTGCACAAGATAAAACGTTGATTGACTTGATGAAATATGTAACAAGATAGAAAAGTCCCTGTCAGTGCCATATTCAAAATACTGGAGCCGAACCTTTATTAGAAATTAGGTGTGCACTTCCAGTTTTGCTTTTCGTTACAACTTTGCCTTCATTAACAAGTATTTAGACAAAACTCAAAAGAAGATGAAAAATAGGAGTACTTGCCTTCTACCTAACCCGACCCCGAAGATCTCTGCAGCTCATTACACCTGAGACAATTTCCCAGGAAGGAAAAGAGATGGCAACCGCTCAGTGCTCAGCATCCATTTCCTTTACTGTGGAGCTGAAGACAGAAATATGCGCGAAGCATCTTTTCCTCTTTTGTTAAATATGACAGAGCGCCGCTGTGAGTGCACCAGCAGAGGCTAATGATTTTCTCTGCTGCCAAGTGCATTACAGAACAAACACTCCACTTTCAGTGTGGAGGAAACTCTAAATTTAAGTCATTCATCTTTCCGCTCCGTCCCATCATGTCTCCCCCGTGCAACGCATTACACACATTAGCAGACACTAACGACGTTCTCCGCTTTTTAAGCGACGAGCCTGCGACACCCGCTGATGATGAATGGCTCCTGTTAGGTAGTGAGGGATGAGATGATCACCTAGGGAAGAATGACGGGGAATGCAGAGAGAGGAGGGGGGATGATTGCGTTTTTTAAGGTGGAGATAGATGATGTGACAAATGGAGCCCGTGTAATCTTGGGATTTGAACCTATGAGGGATGGGGCGAACGCCGAGGGAGGCATGACAGGGAATGCAGAGAGGATGATTGGGTTTTTAGCCCCAAACCGAAGATAGATAATGTGACAGAAGAGGCAGATTAAGCTGTGTTTGATCCACTGAAGGATGGGGTGATCAGTGAGAGAGACGTGGGGGGTAATACAGAGAGGGCGGCGGGGAAAACAAATATAATGTGATAGAAAAGTCACTACCAACTTGATGGCAAAGAGATTTAAGACCGAGAATTAGAAGATAATTGACTTTCATAGCCTCGGTGTGGAATGTGTTGTGACGAGGAATGAATGAGGAATGAATTTAAGAGACAGGAGGGTGTTTTAATTTGGGTGATTTTGATTTTGAAGCAGCTTCGAGTCTGTAAGAAGCACTAAAAAGGAAAGATTGTAAAGCAGCATAATTACAGTCTGCAGTTAATTTTATTTGGAAAAATACCTTCAGGCGAGAAGAGTTCTCTCACATGTTTAAGTTTCATCTTCTCTTTTCAAACGAGGTGGTTTCAGGTGTTCTCATTAACAGAACATCACACAGTGTTGTTTTGTCAGAAGCTGCTGACATCACAGAGAAACGGATGCTTACTGTGGCCTCGGTGCGGTGATGCACCGGTCTAAGCATTCCCGTTCCCAGCCTGTTAAACATCAACACTGGTGCAGGATGCCCTGCACTGACTAAGCCTGCCACAGCAGCTTAGCTGATTTCAAACACAGCCAGACAACAGTGTGTTTGTCAGGTGATGAGTAAAGTTGGTAATTCCAGCATGATTCTTCTTTTCTGTAACATCATCATTTAGTCAACAATTGATGAGCACTCAGATAGAGCCACGCTTTTACAGATGACACCTTCAAAGCATCAAAAGATGCTTCATTTTAAACCAGTGCTTGTCCCTCGATGCTTGTTATCCTTCCTGTTGGCTCGTGTGGCTGTTGGAGAAAAAGAAGCAGACAGTTACTCATGTAGCATCGTGGGCGAGTGGTTTCTCCAGAAAGCTGCAGCCCACAGTCTGCATCACATTCAGAGTTTTTCTCTCTTCAGAAACATTATTTCAGTGGCTCGTGACGCTGTTAGGAGCCATCTGTAAACATCTGGGTAGTTAAAGTAAACATGCATTTAAATTAGATATTAATAACAACACTCAAGAAAAAATAGATGTTTTTTAGGGCTTTAATATTTCGATTTACTTTGAAAAATGGGACAGAGTCATGTTTATCCCTGTGTAACAGCCTGGAGACGTCTGGGAACCGAGGAGAGAAGAATCTTGTCCCATTCTTGTCTGGGTTGTCTTTATAAAAGTTTTTGTTTGATGCTCCAAATGTTTCCGTTGGTCTGGATTACAGGCAGGCCAGTTTAGCAGCTGGACTCTTCTACCACAAAGCCATGCTGTTGTAATAGAAAAAGTACTCTATCCTGTTAGCTATTGTCCTGCTGAAATATGTAAAGTCTCCCCTGAAAAACACGTCACCTGGATGTTGCTCTAAACCCGAGCACGCCTTTCAGCACTGATGGTGCCTTTGCAGATTTTTGAGCTGCCACTTCCATAGACGTCGATGCGTTCCTTTACCATCAAAGATGCAAACTTCAGCACAGAAATAAAGAGCTTTCCACTTTGTCTCAGTCCAAAAAGAAGAAGGTAGTGTTTCTGGCTCATGTTTCCATATGGCTTCTTTATGTGACCGAGTTTTAACCTGCAGTTGTGGATTTCTGGAAGTGAGGCTGCGATTTCCATGATAGAATCATGCCTGTTTTTAAAGGAGAGCCCCAAAGTCACGTAGATTGATTTTTGGCCTGTTTCTTGCACACAGAGATTCCTTCAGATTCCTAAACTCTGTTTCTTTACTCTCTCAGTCTCTCAGCTGTTTTTGATGTTTTTGTTTTGCTGCCATCTAATTAAAAATGATCAAATATTTAAAAATAATGTGGAATTCTGTGAGTTCTATCTTGGAGTGTGAATCAAATATTGATTTATGAGATTTTCGGATGATTGCATTCTGCTTTTACTTACTTTTTTCCAATTTTTTCAGAATTGGGTTTGTAATTAGATCATTTTCCTCGTTTTCTAACCGAGACTCATGATAATATTTTGCTGCTCAATTAAATTGTTGGCTGTTGTGTTGGAAGACTTAAAGCCTCTGCTGTGTAAAAATGCTTTAATTTCCCATAGGAACTAAAAAAGTGGGCAGCAGCTTGGGGACTTGGTGTCATCTCAACAACTGTTACATGATAGATGCACAGAGTACAATCGAGGAACCAGTACGACGTCTGCATGCAGAATTAGTACCCTAGTTCCTAAAAAAAAAAAAAAAGTTCCTCAGCACCCAAAAAAGCATTTTTTTACTCTGAAAGTTTCATTAAATCTCCAGATTCTCATTACCCTTAGGCCTGAAGGGCGAAGACATAGTGGGAGGAAATGCAGACGGAGTTCAGAGGATGATGGTAATTTTCTCAGGACCAGGAAGGGCACAGGGAAAATAGATAATACGACCGAAGAGGCGGGTATAACAGAGGGATTTGAACATATGAGGGTGCAGCAGATACTGGGGGTGTGGGGGGAGTACGGCTTTTTGCAGAGAGCATGATTAGCTTTTTAATGGTGAACGGCCGGGAAGGTGAAGAGGGAAAATGAGGCAGAAGAGCCGGCATAATTTGGAGGGTTCAGTTGCAGTAATGGTGAGACAGCTGCAGCTCAGGGAGAGCGATGGGAGGTTTTTAGCATTTCAAATGTGCAACTCAACAGCCAGCAGATTCACTCTGGGATTTCCACCCGAAAAGTCTCCCGGTTTCCCATTAACCACGGCGATCTCGAATCTATCACCGCCGTGGGGGAGCAGAGGAGACTGCACGGAGGTTATAAATGTATGTGAATGTACAGATGGCTCGAAAAGCACACGTTCCTCTAAGAAATCACTTTATTTTAAGATATCGTATTATAGCATTCGGCCATTTCAAAAGATGTGTCCCAGCTGTCGTGCCAGTGATAAGTCCTCTGGTTTTAATATCATTCTGGCAGATTAATTCGACTGTACAGTCTGTAACAGTGGGGAGACTTTACTTTTGTGCCGACAGTTGAAATTTTATTACGCGTTATCAAACTTTTAGGCCTTTTTTGACTCGTCATTATCTTCCTTTTGCCGACTCGGCGTCTGCCCTTGCAGTTCCTCTCTGTACTTTCTGTCTCATTATTAAAGCTCAGTCTAATCATCCTGTACTCAGGAATATATTTAATCCTTTTGCTTCTGCTGGATTTACGTTATTTGGATTGAAACTCTGGCTTCAGGTTGTTGGTACACAGCTCATTTCTCTTCTTTCCCTTTCATGTTTTTTCTCTGTTCTCTTTTTGTTAATGATTTTTCTGTCAGCTGTTCTGTCTGCTTCACCGTCTTTCTCTCTCGCTCTGCTTTTATCTTTTTTTCCCTCTTTTGACTCCAGACACTCACAGATAAAATGCCCAAATATTCGCCTATATCGATATTTGTTCCTTAATATTTGTTAACACTTTGGATGCCTACATATAATCTGTCTTTTCTCGTCCCCTCTGCTTCTCAGTTCCTCTCTTAGCTCCCAGGAACCTGCGCGTCTCAGAGGAATGGTACAATCGCTTCAAGATCAGCTGGAATGTTCCACCGTCGCCCACAATGGGGTACAGGGTCATCTACCAGCCTCTAACTGGTAATTTAAACACATACCAATTATTTCTCCCTAATCTCTTATTTAGCTTATTTCAAATATTACAGTTTTAAAGTCCCATCGAGTCCAGACAGTTTTAAGAAATGTTTGCAAACCATAATTCTATAATTTCTTCAATTTCATAAATGTGGATAAAAACTAAAGGACAGAAATGCTGATGCGTGGGGCGCTGTCATACTGAAGGAGTTTCTTATTGTAACCAGCCACCAGGAATAAAAATGTAATCCAGTGCTGAAGTGCCAAATTCTGCAGTTTCCTCAGTGCCCACTTGAAACTGTCAGTCTCCATAGACACTTAAAATGTCAAGCTTTACCTCAGAGGAAGGATCAAAAAAGATTCTGGTCTTACTCACCAACACTGGAGGACTTGGACTGGTTTTTAGTACAATTACCCACACAGTGTACCAAATATGTTTGCATTAAAATCCTTTAAATAGCTCCAAAACCACAATGTGGTCGAGAGGTGGAGTTCAGTGACAGATGAGTGAAAGTGAAGCCAGACAGCTAACTGCAGCTGCTAGCATCTAGCTGTCACTGCCAGGAGCCACACCACTAACCCGGTGTAAGGCTTAGTCCAAGTTAACTTCACCCTCACGTATCGTCTTTGCATTCAGAGAAGAGACCCGACCGTTTTTTATAGAAGGCTGTTAGCATATTTTTCTGTTGTAAAGCTGAGCATTTAAACACAGCAGTCTGCGGGACTGACTCACCATCTCAGGTGGAGTAAAAATACCTGAGCTTAGTTCAGCTGTTACCTGGTTCTCATTTCTTTTTTTGTTGGGTTTTGTCAAAATAGGATTATGATAGGAACAAAAGAAAATATCCTGATCCTGCTCCTTACAGGAGCTGTCAGATTTAACAGTTTAGAGAAATGTGAGAGGAAAACAGATATTTTATGCTGCAGCTGAAGCTAATGATCACCTCTGAAGTTGCTCCTCTGTTCTCCTTCTGCTTCACTGACCGTCTTCTCATCCTTGACGTGTCTCCTCAATTATCCCACCGCACCCTGCAGCCCCTGGACAAGCTCTGGAAACCTTTGTGGGGGAGGATGTGAACACCATGCTGATCGTTAACCTGCTGAGTGGTACCGAGTACAGCGTCAAGGTCATCGCCTCCTACTCGACTGGATCCAGCGAAGCCCTGACAGGAAGGGCCAAGACCTGTAAGCTCATCATTCATTTCTTTAATTCTGTACTCCCAGTTACACTGAATTAAATACAAATGTGCTGTTTATGAGCGTCTCTGTAAGTTATTAATGTAACAACATAACTAAAGCGCTGTTCAAAGCATCAAATAACGTTAGAGAGCATTGTGGCCTCGTGTAGCCTCCAGTTAAGCTCATTAAGTGTTTCATCTGTTCAAACCGATGCTCAGCACTTCAGCAGTCGTAGAACTTTTCTAATTTAATTTTTAAAACCAATATTTCAGTCACTGGAAACTAACTGTGTTCATGAATCCTTGCAACAGTTTACAGTGTAATCTCTTTTTTGTAATGGAGTATGCCTCCATTTTTAATATCATGATATTTTGCCAAATGTTCTGAAAAACAAAGAGACACTTTTTATTTACTTCAAATCTGATTTCATCTATATCTAATAAAACTACACCTGCAGACTTGGATATATAATTTTTTTACCTGCAGCTTTATTACATTGCCCCAAACAAATCTCTGTCTCCTTCGCTGCTTGTCTTGAATGTTGCTTTCAACCTTTTTAAAGATGTATTTTTTGCTGGCCTTCCGAAACTGCACCAGCTTTAATTAAGAATAAATTTTGCAGCTGCAGTCTCTCAGTTTATTTCATTTCACCCATTACAACAGACAGTCAGACACTTCAGATGTTAATTCCTAGATACCCATGCGATGCTCTTAGCAGCAATCTAATTACAGGATATTGTCTTTAAAATTTTATGTCTGTCTTCACTGTAACTATAACCATGATTAAAAGAGTAGGATGAAGGAGTCTTCAGTTGTTGCCTCGTAGGCTCTAAAATCCGTCTCTTTTTACTCTGTTAAGAATTTATAGTGTTTTAGTCTTTAGATGTAAAGTAAGAGAAGCCTCGTATTAACACAGGGGGTTTGTGTTTTCATTAAAATATTTATACCTGCACCTGTTTTGAGTGCAAATGTAGTTTTTTGTTAGTTGTAATGCACTGATTTCATCAGTCCTTTCGAAAACATGTTAACTGTTTGAATGTTATATCCTATATGGTTTAATGAGGAAGAGCACTGCATGCTCCTCTTACCTAATTCTGCTTTACATGTATAAAGTGTGATATTCTCTGTGGACCTGGAGAAGGAAGGATATTCACGTGTGACTTGCTTTATTATTATTATTTTATCCGTAATCTTCATTAGCATCAATAGTGATGTCATTTTAAATGACTTGAATGTGCTAAGAAGTGCATGCACTGCAGCACATGCATTTTTAGCTGGTAGTGTAATTGCGACACATAAAAGCCATGAACATTAACACGCCACTCAGCTGCTTGTTAATGCAAACGTCCAAGCAGCCAATCACATTGATGGTGCAGTTAGGGATGACATGATGGAGAGATGACCTGCTGTTCAAACTGAGCGTCAGAATGGGGAAGGAATGAGATTTAAGTAACTCTGAACATTTCATTATAGTTGGTGCCTCATGAGTGTTTCAGAGACTGCTGATTGGCTGGGATTGTCCTTCACGTAACCATCTCCAGGGTTTTCAGAGGTCAGAGGAGTGAGTACTTGAGCTGAAATGAAGGCGACAGTAACTTAAACCAGTGTTGCAACATATGCAGAAGAGCATCTCCAAATACACAACACATTGAACCTTGAAGCAGAAGGGCAGCAGCAAACAACCACATTGCGTGCCACACACACATTTCTATTGCAACATTCAAATAGTACCATCAGAATCTGACACAAACAACATGAAAGCATGGATCCATCCTGCCTTCTGTAAGTTGTTTAAGCTCCTCGTGGTGGTCTAAGGGTGTGGGGAATCGTTTAAATACCTGAGTATTGTTGCTGAACATGTCCATTCCTTTATGACCACAGTGTACCATCTTCACTGTACTCAAATGGCCTCTACAGTCACCAGATTTCAATTCAACAGAGTACTTCTGGGATGTAGTGTAATGGAAGATTCTCATCATGGATGTGCAGCAACAATCCTATGATGTCAGCATGGACCAAAATCCCTGAGAAAATTTTCCTGCCCTGGTTAAATCTCTTCCACGGAGAGTTAAGACAGTTCCAGAGTCTAAAGGGGAACTAACATGGTAGCAAGGCGTACCTGATATAGAGTGTATACCACCACTGCGGTGACTAGTCCCAGTTTAAAAGATGGTATTATAAGGAGATCAGAATTATTATAGGAATAAATGCACATGTAAATGCCATTTTTGTCAGTGTTGATTTTTAAGGGGATTTCATGACCCGGTCATTTAATTTTATAATTGAGCTGAAAAGACAACCGGTGGCAGCAGATGGCCCCGCCCCTCCCTAACCCGATTCTCCCGGAGGTTTCTTCCTGTTAAAAGGGAGTTTTTCCTTCCCACTGTCGCCAAAGTGTTTGCTCATAGGGGGTCATGTGATTGTTGGGTTTTTCTCTGTATGTATTATTGTAGGGTCTACCTTACAATATAAAGCCCCTTGAGGCGACTGTATAAATAAAACTGAATTGAATTGAACCAAAGCTATGATTGGCACTGATTGGATATGTCAGACGATCATTATTATTTAAACCTAAACAACTACTAAAGAAACACAATAACTGGTTTGTTTTAGGTTTGAAGTAAATGAAATTGACACAAATAACAAACCACTTTCACATTACCTGTGGCACTTTTTGAAAAAAGTCATTTGAAAGTCCAACCATTTGCTCAATTTTATATAAATATTTTTTTAATCAAAAATGAGCCCAAAATCTATTTAAGAAAAGAAACATAAAAGCAACTATAAACTTAAACTACAAAGTATAGCCTTCCTGCACCGTAATGATTTCCCAATAGACCGGTACATCTTTGGTCTGCTTGCTCTTAATTGTTCTGTTGGCATTTTCTGCCCAGGATCATTTATACACCTTGTTATTGGTTTTCTCGGCCCATTCTACCTCTTTGAGTACAAGTGAATAAACAATATCATCTAATCTAATCAGAGAGCAGTCAGACTCCTGCAGGCTCAATATCTTGATATCCATCTGACACCTTTAATGGCGACTCCACCTAATGACATCCCAGTGCTGGGATGTAGATTCTATGGATTTAAGTTATCTCACTTGTGATGTGGACACTTCCTGAGGCTCTGTGAGTGTTTGGCCTGGTTCAATCAATCACTTGCTTCTCAAGTAGAATCATTAGAGTAGGAGCCTGGACTTTCCTCTCCTGCATGATAATTAATCACTTCAGTGCAGACTGGCCTATCGGTGAAATAGCCCTTTTTGAAAATGAAAGGTCTCTGGTTTGATCTCCATGACAGCCAAAGCATCCAATGAAAACTATGTGTCCTTCTGAAGTGTCCTTGAGCAGGACTCCGAACCTCTACCCTTTCATCCGCTCTCATTGCTCTCTGCGCGAGAGCTCTCGATACGAGTGTCAGCTAAATGCTGGAACATGTAGCTTTAAATGGAGCATGTCACTTTGCATTGGAGCCACAGTTTCCGCTGCCTGCATGACAATTAAGCACTTCTTGGTTGAATTGAAGGACAAGTTTGGAAGGAAAACGAGGAAAGAAGAAGGGGATGAACTCTGACAAAGATGGAGAGATGGGTTGAGTCGAAAAGAGAGCAAGATGATGAGGCCAGTGGGATCCCAGGAGGTGAATGGAGCATCTGTCATATTGCTCACCAGCATGTTAATGAAGCCAGTGGACCAGCAGAGCTTAGTGGGCTGATGTATCAATGTCACGCAGAGGATGAGTATCTTGGTTGTTGTGGCAAAAAGGAGAATGACACTCCAGGTTATCTGCTTACACCCATATACCTGTAGGTTTATGAAAGAAATGCCCCAGAAAACAAAAAAAAATGTTGTATATGACATTTAATGCTTACTGCAAGGATACAGCAAAAGGATACCTCTTGTGAAATACTCTAAATTTAAGTTTAAGAATTTAAAAAGTAAGGAAAGTTGTGCCGGGGGACCTAATCAAAGCGATGAGGTCCCAGAGACGCAGTGTTTAGAGGAAATGTTCAGATAAGATGGATCACTGAAGTTGTCCTTCTCTCCTGGATCGGCTGGAGCTTTCTTTAGGAGCCTTCCCAGGTTTGACAAATGTCCAGCTGGGATAACCACATTTACTCAGGACCTTCTTGCTCTTCTGCTTTTCTGGCCTCTGTGTCTGTGGGGATGGTGTTCGATCTGTAATGTAGCGTCCTGATGGCGCCCAGTTTGTGCTCCAGTGGATGTAGGTTTATGGTACACGTCAGCTTTTAAATGTCTCCCATTACTGATGGAAATCTCACAGTCTAAGAAGGCTAACCTGCTACTTTTCATTTCCTTTCTTGATGAATTTGATGTGTCGGTCCACCGAGTTAATGTGATCCGTGAATTGTGGTACGTCCTGAGATTTGATTTTCACCCAGGTGTCATCCACGTACCTGAACCAGTGACTCAGTGGGGTTCCAGGTTAGGATAGCAAGGCCCTCTTTTCCACTTTTTCAATGTAGAAGTTGGCCACAATGGGTGAAACTGGGGGACTCATGGCACATCCATCCATCCATCCATCCATCCATCCATCCATCCATCCATCCATCTCTCATAATTATTCTTGTCACACAAATTGTTTTTGTGCTCTAATCAGCTGTTCTTAGGACAAGGCTTTTCACAGTGAAATCAAATCTTACTTTAATGAATGTACATCAAATATCAATCTGATCTAATCAATCTAACATTCTGAGCGACTTGGTATGAAGGGAACAACCAGAAACATAGAGTGATCGGCCTGGTTGGAGCTAAGTTTAGTCATTATATGACCGAAGCTTCCTGCACATGCAGATTGTGTGGCATTTAGAAAAGTACAGCTGTTTGGAGACGGGTTCTCTCTGTAAAACAGAGCCTGAGAAACTGACATATTTTGCACCCTAACAGATAATAATCAGTAAATATAAAGCTAATGAGCTAATCGTTAATGTTTCCATGTCTCATGAATGTGGTGGATTGCTGCATACTTTTTCCATTGCAGTGGGAGCACGTTGGGCAGGCTAACATAGCCGTATCTAGCTCTTTATAGGTGATCCTGCAACATCCTTTGGTTAGGATATGGGACTCAAAATGTCTCCAGTACTCTGTTTGCTTGAACATATCTGTGACCAGCAGGTATCTGCAGAATATAAGTTTCCAGAAGAGCCTCATCGTAGTTTTTACAAGACAAAGAAACAGCTGCTTTACATCCATCTGAGCTCCTTACTTTAACTCACAGGGAGTGTGAGCGTCTTTGCCCAATGGGACAGTGTGAAGCAGCATGAAAGTCTGAGGTCACTCTGCTTGTAAACGCTGCATTGCTCTTTTGGGGGTGGGCGCGAGTAACTGCCCAAATGAATAAGCATCATGGGTTTTTGTTAACGAGTGCGGGTGAGATGGAGTGCGAGTCTGAAGGTGCCGCATCAGCAGAAACAGAAACGCTGTGCTGGATTGTCGTGGTGAAGTGGGACCACTGAATCAAAGTTACTGCTGATGATTCTCAACATTTTCCTCTGTGTGAAATTTCTAGAGCACCAATAATTCCCTTTGGAATATTGGCAGATTATCAATAGTAGCATATTCAGACAGCTGGTGTTTTGTCTCCCGCTGTCTTTACTGTGTCGACATATATGTAGAGAGGCTGGATTAAGAATCCCTTTGCGTCTCCTCATTAAATCACCTGCTGAGAGGTTTACAGAAATATTATGCAGGGATACGTTATGCATTTGTATGAAGTTCAAAATAATGCAGATTAGATATTTGGCTCAACTGGAAATGTTCTGTTTTGTCAGAGGAATGTAAAAGACACTGAGCTGTACAGGCCATTACCAGCTCACAGAGACACGCATGCTAATGTTTTTCAACTGGGAACAAGAGCTGCTTTCAAACGTCGGACGATAAAAGCGCATACATACCATTTGCATAAACGGAGTGTGTGTGGGTTTGTGTGTGCGTGTGTGCATAAGCCAGACCTCTGAAGCAAACACAATGCAGCTATATTTCTGTGTGTGTCTGTAAATAACTTCATGAAAATGCACTTCGGTGTCCTTGAAACCAACTGGCCAGAGACTTTTGCATCTGCCGTGTGGAAACAGGATGCCGTGTGGTTCCTCAGATGTGAGCTGAGTGCTGTTAAACATATATATAGCTTTGCTGTTATGGCCGTATAGAGAAGAATGCTTACAAGTTTATAATGCACATTTTTAGAGTTCCAGAAAAGTTTTCTTTTATGTCTCAATGCTGCTTTTGTTCGTGTCCAGACTCGTGACATCAAAACTCGTAGCCTCCGCTGACTGTAGGAGACATGACATAAAAGAATAGGAGACACATCAAATTACATTAAATGTCCAATAATACAGCTGTCAGTGACCCACATCACATCTGTTCTAAGTAGGGATGGGTATCGTTTAGGTTTTATCCGATACCGGTGCCAAACCGGTACTTTTGAAACGGTGCCGGTGCTCAAACCGGTGCTTAAAGAATGGAGAACACAAAATTGGTCCAAAAACCTCTCATGTTCAGCTGGTTTTTTTGTAAAAAGATAACAATGTTAGCCTTTTCTGCAGCTATAGGGCATATATGTTCTCACTCTTGGCTGGAAGCAGTGCTTAAACAATGGAAAAAACACAAACTTTGTCCAAAAACCTCTCATGTTTAACTGTTTTCCACTTTTTCTTTGGTCATTTTAGCCTTTTTGGCCAGGGTGAAGGGAGTATCTGCCATCAAACAAGAAGACAGCCGCATGTAACTACGACGGTGTTTGCTAGTTCACCTTACATGCATTAATGTAATAACGTGGTTAGCCTACTCAACGTTAATTACACACGAACAACATGAAGCTACTCACGCAGAGGAGAACGGCTGCTGCTGCCATCATCATCCGTCATCATTTCTGCTATGCTGACAGGGCTAGGGGCCAGGACTCTACTCTTTTGGGGGGGATGTTGCTAACTCCAGGTCCGCTAACAGGGACCACACCCGCAGTAGATGTGCACGGTGTGAGGTCTCGCAGCAAGCTATCAAACACGGCAAATTTCTCGGCTTTAAAAAAACCCGCTATGCGTCGCCAGGTGTTTCATCAGATTTGAGGTGTTACCTCCTTTGACAGTATCACAGTATCAGCTTAAAGCACTTGTTGCAGGTTGCTGAATTTGCACCTTTGGCTGTGAAGTACAGCCAGACTTTTGACCGCTTTGCCTTGGACATTTTTAATCTGTAGCTCTGCTCTGAAAGAACGTACGTACCTGGCCCCGCCTACTATCCTCGGAAACGTAAAATGATTGGCTAGAATTGGCTCAGGAAAAAAAAGCACCGAAATAAAGCACCGAAATGTGCGCTGCTTTTCGGTCTGGTTACTACCGGCACCGGACACCGGTACCCATCCCTAGTTCTAAGACTGTGAGATCTGAGTGAATGGAGCTAAATGGCTAAAGCAAGAATATATACTTGTTTCTAGATTTTAGCTGTAGTGTTTTGAATATCTCATCATATTCAGTTCAATTTAAATCTAAATAACTTTCTAAATAATTAAGTTTCTAAATAACGACAGCAAATGTTAGATATGTACATAAAAAACTGAAGCCTCCACAGCTAGTCGTGGGCTCCTGGTGTGAGGAGGCTGCTGCTTGTCTGATAGGTGAAATTTACTTGGTGCATGCCATGAAGAGGCTCACGCTGCTGTGATATCATTTTTACAGTATTAATAAAAGATGTTTAAAGTTAGTAGAGAAACATGTTTACTTCAGAAACCCGACACTCCTGAGCTGCAGCCCTTCATTCAGGTGCTCCCACTGAACCAAAGCAGCAGTCGGTGAGCATTTAGTTATTTTGGTAAAACTCAAACACAGTTCTCCGAGTTAAGTGACAGATTCAAGAATGGAATTTGGAAATAATGTCTGGACTAGAAAATAGCTGCTCTTCAAGTAAAAACACTGATATTTTTCTGTTTTCCTGCAGTGTACCTGGGCGTGACTAACCTGAGTACCTATCAGGTGAGAATGAATGGGCTGTGTGCCCAGTGGCAGCCTCACCGACACGCCAGCGCCTACAGAGCGGCCCTGGAGTCGATGGTTGGTGAGTACAGCAACGGCAGTGTGATCTTACTCCCATCTTTACTGTGTATGTAAGTTAATAAAGGTCAGCCTGGGGCATTTGTTGGACCATATAAGTAAAAGTTTCTCAGTATTAACATTTTAAAATTCTTAACCTGTTCTCATCATGAAGGTTTGTAGTTATTATGTTTGCAAGTGGAATTCCTGTTATCCCAGGATCTGCTCGACTACATGCAGAATCTCAAGCTGCTAAAAAAAGACTCGTTTGTAGGTGGTGGAAGATCTGTCAGCACGTTGGATGGTTCCAGTGTTTGTGCCAAGCTTTGTAGGCACACCAAGGAAACACATTTCTGATCTTTCATTCTGAATTAGGGAAAGACACTGTGCATACTCTAGGATCCAATCATTTTATTAATGTTTTAATATTATTGAGAACACTTTTTACAGCTGTGTGAAAATGTGAACCCCAAACTCGTCATCCAGGTCACACTTATGGATACAACACAGGGAACAAAATGGTTTTGCTTTCTTTGTCTTTAATAAGCACACAGTGTCACGGCGCACGCTTGGAAGAAGAAGAAGTGAACCTCTGTGCTTTGTTGGAGGAAAAAGGCCTACTCGTTCGAACTGTGACGCACCGTGGAGGGAGCGTCCCGAATCGGGGCTTATTTGGCACCTTGGGGCATGGATGCCTTCCAATAACTTGGAGAGCAATAAATTTCAAAAATGTGTCAAGAAATTTCAGAGGAGAGTGTCAGGGAATCAGTCCATGACCTGAAACACATAAATCAAAACCATAATGATTAAAAAAGAAGAAAATTCACAACATTAACCCAGCTGAGATGATGCAGACCTCAAGTGTGCTTTTTCAAACAAACCGTCCCAGAAGTGCTGATGAACTGGAACTGTTATATAGGAGTTCTCCTCATTGTTGTGCAAGCTTCATGAGCCATGAAAAGAAGTGTCTGATGGTTGCTGCTGTTGGAGCCTCAACAAGTTACTAAATTCAAAGGTTTGCTACCTTCTCCCACCCTGTGCGTGATTACTCAGTCTGTCCAGTTAAGACATGAAAATGACTCAGATGAAGATCTCACCGTTTTCTTCCATATTTATATAAAGTTCCTAAAAACACTGTTAATAAAATAATGCTGAAAAACAAAACATGTCCAGTAATCTGGAGAAATCTTGGCAAATAAGCTTTTGTACCAGATCAATATTAGATTATCTTTGTGTGCCTGCCAAGCTTGGCACAAACACAAACTTTACAGTGAGACTCACCCAATCAAGAAAAACCTACACGCTTACACATACTTTAAATACACAATATGATAAATTTTCAGTGTGAATTCACATTTTGCTGCTATAGGTTGGAAGGTGTTTGCAAAATGCAATATTAATGCAAACATGCAGCATGCTGCTGGCTCTGGATTAAGGTGAGGAGTTAAATGTTACAGTGCATCACTGTTGCTTTAGCATTTACAAAATCCTGCATGCGTAACTGTAATTCTTCCCATCAAACTCCTACGCCGCATATCCAGTGCAGTAGGAGAGCAGCCTCATTCATACTCGCATGCTTTCATCAGTAGGAGTTTCAGTATGTAGCAGAAGCAGAGGGTCCAATTTTCTGAATCCCTAAGCAGCCAGAGATGACAAAGATATTGTTGTATCCCATCTGAGACGTGCTGACGCTTTAAAGGTTTAGCTGTACAATCAGACTCTGTGCCGCTCTGTAGAAAAGGAAGGCTTACGGATCACAGCACGGGTGACATTTACATTTGCTGCACGAGGTAAAATACAGCGAACAAAAAAGACAAAAGGTCGCGATTACGGCTGCCGAGTGAGGAGATGTGCTTGTTACAGGAGTGACAGTAATTATGCCCTGTTGTGTCTATTCTCAGAGGTAAACTTTAAGGAGGGGGAAGAAAAAAAGTACAGTTTTTTTCTTCTTCTGAAGTTTTCTCTGTTGAAGTTTTGGTTGCACCTGCAACTTTTTTCCTCTGATTGTGAGAATATATTTTTTTAAAACAATAAAAACTGAACAGCTTCTATTTAGAGTTCATTATGTGTGGGAGTGTGAAGAAGAAGGGAAGTGAAGCCTGCCATCTGCATGAGTCAGTGCGCGTGTAAACGACAATCAAACCGTGCATCCCAACGTTAGTTTGAAGCGTTTTGTGCCGAGACTCTGCAGTGCTCTGGCAAATTCAACAAATACGTCCTGCTTGTAGAAACATGTTTTTGTTTATAGCCCACTGTCAGGTAATTAACTTTAGTGTCATGCTAAATTATGCCTGCATCGTTAAACATAATAATATAAGCTCGGTGGCTGTAGTGGCTCAGTAGTATGTGGTTTATGTATGTATAGCAAGCAAAAGCCCCCGTGTTTGATCCCAGGAGGAGACGCAAACCCCTCGAGGGGGTCTCGAAGGGAACCCAGAGTATAAATCTGCCAAACATCAAACATGCGACGGTACCTGCTGTGGCGAGCCCTTGTGAATAAGGAAGCAGCAAAAGTACAAAGATGTCTGCACGTGTGAATAATAATAATAAATCCCCTTGTTTTTACACTGAGACTGTACTTTTAGACGAGCAACAGAAGGAAAAGCACCTATAGTGTGATGGAGAGTTCACATGTCACAGATTAAAATGTGGAATTTTTAATACGATTTTCATGTTATTTGCACTTTGGCAGTAAAATGCGTTGTATAGCCCGGCATATCCACACATCCTGGTTCTGCTGGAGGTTTCTTCCTGTTAAAAGGGAGTTTTTCCTTCCCACTGTCGCCAAGTGTTTGCTCACAGGGGTCATATGATTGTTGTATTATTGTAAGGTTTACATTACTATGGAAAGTGCCTTGAGATGACTGTTGTTTTAAGTTGGTGCTAAAGAAAATAAAACAAAATTGAATTAAATAAAATTTACTGATGCAGAATTTTTATAATCGCAGTTGATTAAGACGATCACTGGAACAACACACCTGCAACTGGAGTCAAACCAGGATCATTCCACTTTTTATTAACTATATACAGTATAAACTTCTATTTACAGGAGCACATCGTCTCTCAGTGGACGTCAGATGTAAAGCTCATAAGTAGCAGCTGGTTGTGCAGCTAGTGGTGGTTCTCTGTTGCTACTTGCTTCATGACCCAAATCAGAATGAGGGGAACTGACTGTGGTGCTGTGATGATCCCTAAAAATAAAAATCTAACTATATCTATTGGTTCTAAAAACATGATCAATATTGCCAGATGAGAAATATTTACCCCACAGCTACAATTTCACTGTGGACTACATTACAAGATTCCCACTATGAAACAGGAAGTCCAGAGAGTGGGCATTCTTGATAACACTGTAGAAGTTCTCCAAATGCATATGTGAAGAAAAGGTTTTGTAATACATGGCTCACCTATGATCTTTTTCTAAATACAACCAAGTGGATCGTGTGCCTAAACCTAACCAAACTCTCACTCACAGCTCGTTTTTTAATTAGATATAATACATCCACTAATCCCCCACAATCCTGCGTTTGTTCCTTACATCCCTCACAAACGTATCTTTGTTTAGAGTTCCTCTTTAGCTCTGCACTTCCTCCACTACAGAACAAATTGGCTGCAATGCTTTATTACAGCATTTTGATTGGCTGTTATCAATGATGGACCCCAACCAACATTAACATGATGTTCTAGGAAGAAAAAGGGCCCCATGGTGACACCAGATACACTTTCACATTACCTCCAGTCTCGGCTAAACTCTCCTGAAACTCTCTGCAATTTATTTATGAACTGATGAACTTTAATGTGTTCGTACATCAGCTGCCAAACAGGCCACTGCACCAAAGTCACCTCTGTGAAGCAGCCTTATGCTTATAAAAGTCATTTCCTCAGTTATGATTCTATGCAGCCGCCAACAAAAACAATAGTTCTTTGTCTGACACTGATAACACACCCAAATAACATCAAACAACAGATGGTCTGGCCCTGAATCGATTTTAAACATCCAGCACTCAGTCAGCACCTCAAAGGTAAGACTAACTTTTAATACAGCCGTCATCCACCTAATAGGAAAGAAATGGCTGTTATTCATCACCTTTAGGCGTCCAGCAATAACACTGGCATCATTAACGTCACATAAAAGGCACAAATTCCCCCGTGTCTCCTCAGGGAGATCCACTGTATTGGTTCGCTCAACACACAATGAAGCTAAATAATGACTTATGTTAGAACAGCTGGTAAATAATTACACCTGCTGCTGAGAATGGGGGAAATGTGTGGTTATCCTGTTTTATTATTGAACAGGCTGGAATTTAAAGGGAATGGAGGGAGGTAAATTTAGGGAATAGGTACAGAAAGGAAAGAGTGTAAAGTGTGTTTTCATACATCCTGCAGGACAGAAGGATTTACGATGTTCAGCTAGAATTTACAAAAATAACTCTTTGATCTTTTCCTGCACAGGATAATTTCTTCACCCTTATTATCGTCTTATCCCAGTTTAGCTACACAGGAATGTTGTAGTGCATTTAGGCATCTTATAGGTCCCTCTGCCTCCCTCCCAGCTCGAGCTTCCAACCATCATCAATGTGATTAAATTATATGACAGATTATATGCAATATTACTCATAGCGGCACTTCTGGCATGGATTTTTGGAGGATTAAACTCTATTTGATGATGCCTGAGAAAAAAGGAGCATTTATAGGTTCAGTGACCTTAGTTTCCAGCTCAGGGGTGTCGAACTCCAGGCCTCCAGGGCCGGTGTCCTGCAGGTTTTAGATCTCACCCTGCGCCAGCACACCTGAATAAGATGATTAGTTCATTACCAGGCCTCTGGAGGACTTCACGACATGTTGAGGAGGTCATTTAGACATTTAAATCAGGTGTGCTGGATCAAGGACACATCTAAAACCCTCAGGACACCGGCCCTCGAGGCCTGGAGTTGCCCACCCCTGTGTTTTGGCTCTATGACGGTCTTAAAGGACAGTCAGTATGAATTTATAATGCAGGCGCTCGCTGCCTTCTATGGAGAACCGATATTGTAACAAGTTTATGAAGCTGTGTGTAAGATTCAAACTACAGAAATGGATGACCACTGTTTTTCAAATGAAGTACATTTTCCCACCATTCCTCGGCTTCTCCTCAACAGTTATTTCTGCATGAATTCAGGCCCCATGAGCACCATGAGTGTGATATCGCCTCGGCATGTGAGCGTATTTCACACCCAGCCCACATCAGCTTATGACTCAGTGGATGTTTTTCTTTGCATCCAATTGACAAATCTTATCTAGAGGCGGTCGAAACGACTGCACATCTGCAAGCCACTTTGCAACCCGTCCCCACCCTAGTCTCTTTTGTTCAAGGTGTTTTTGACTTAATCATTATCATGTCTGCTGTCACTGGTGCCTGCTCTGTTCTGTGCGGTGGTCCTGCTGCTGCTCACATTGGTTTGATTCACTTTTCAGTAAAGATAAGTTATATACATTTTGGCTCCTATGACAATGAACTGGTTTATTCCTATTAAAGTGATATTTTTCCACCCATACACTCCCACCTGTGTAGAATATGTATTTATTTGGATTGGCAGTTTCGTGATGAGCTACTTGTTCTCATTATCTTTGCACTGGATGCCTCTCTTTAAGTCATTAAAATGTTCCACCTGTTTCCTGTAATGAAGCTGCAGATGTGAATGATTGGTGTTTCATGGATAACAAGTTTTTCTTAGAAAACTGTTTGACATGTTACCAATGGACCCTGACTGTTAGGATGCAGTGAACAAATACAACAGGAAGGTGTTTGATTAGTTCAGTAATTGGATTTGGTTCATCAGTTATTAACAAACCAAACAAACAGTAGCATCCTAATGACAACAAAGATAAATAAATGCCTTCATTTTCAATCTTTGATAGTGTGCTGGGTCCAGGATGTGTGTGCAGAGTGTTTGACACACTCGCATGTGCATGCACTTGCTTTTATAATCAAATGTGTCATTTCTGTATGTGACAAACACAAAATCATTTTTGAGAAAGATAAAAATTCTCTGTACTTGTATTGCAGGCAGTCAGAAGCAGGAGACGAGAGTGAGTGGAGGCGCGAGCAGGCACTGTTTCACCAACCTGAAGCCCAACATGCAGTATAAGATCAGCATCTACGCTCAGCTGCAGGACGGGACCGAAGGGCCCGCGGTCACCACTACTGAGAAGACACGTAAGGACCTAAATCAGCTTTGAACACACATGCTTCATTTCCTTTTCTCTAGAGGATTTTTTTAAGGATTTCATAGTTTAGATTTGAGGTGCACAGCAGCTCCATGACTCAAAAATCAAAAATCGTATTTGATCTCAGTTTGGTGGATTTTCTCCTGCTGCTGCTATTTTGAGATCACTCCACAGAAGCCTCGTTCAGACATTTACATTTGTGTGTCTCTGTGTGTGTTGGGTTGCTTCCAGTCTTTCAAATTGGACACACTTATATATTGCATGCCATTGCACAAGATTTCTGACGCCAGTGGCCAACGTTTATCTGTTACCAACACGTCCATTTATCCCTGGCTAAATATTCAACAACAGTGTAATGAGGAGCTAAAAGGTTTTTAAAAGTGCAGTTATTTTACAGTAAACATGCATTTGGTGAGGGTTACTCCACACCTCAACAAGGCACACAATCAATGCCTCAAATAAGCTTAAAGATTATTTTTTTAAATCTTAAAACGTTGATACTTTTCACCAGAATATAATGAATCGTGTTTTCTGATGCCAAAGTTTAAAATGTAAATGTGGTGACCAGGTTGCTGAGAGCTGCTGCAGTGTGTATTTTGGGCAGAAGGTTTTTCCAACTTGGCTTTGTGGGACTGAAAGCAGTGATCGCCAACACATGACTGAGTCAGGCAGCTCCAACAAGGCAGACTGCAGCAGTCCCCTACATTTATTCAGCAGTTGCAGATACAGACAAAGAACAGCATGCATTAATGTGAGAGTGGAACAAAAACACAAAGCAAACAGCTCGTGTAGAGAGAGCACGTGGGAATTCATGTAGTTTTATTGAGCTCTGATTGGTTCATTCATCATGGCTCTGACAACAGCTGTGCTTCAAATATTTATTGTAATCATCAATATCAGCCTAACATTTCACGATCAGTGCGTCCCTACATGACAGGGAGATGACCTTCGTGTGGAGATTGGCCACTTTTATTTTTGATAGGGATGCATGTGTTTAGTATCCCATTTAGTGTGAGAGAGATGAATGTTTCAGAGCAGCCGCTCTATTCCTTTTTCTTATTCGTGTGCTCTGTGAGAGAACTAATATGTAAGACTGTAATGCCTTCTCTCAGTCATTCTCAGGCTCTTTTATTCTGTCCACAAACAGAGCACTGAAAACTTTGGCCTGCCTCTAAGGTTGTCAGATCTGCAGCCAATTTGAAGCTGAAAAACTGGGAAATCCTGTAAACTGCTTTTTGATGTGCAGCGTTTCGCACAAACCCACTCGTGCACTCACCGCCGACACATCCAGAAGTACCTCCTCCATTCGATCTGCCAAACTCCCGGTTTAAAAGCGCCCTTACATGTGTCATAATAACAATATAGCAGAAGCACACGGCGGAGAAACGCACACAATTATACACAAACTGCTGTCAGCTGTCATCGGTGTAAGAAGAAGCCCGGTCCGGGCTGGGAGGACGATCACGTCATTTTCAACATAAAACATCTTTTATCCTCGCTGGAGCGCCGAGTGCTGAATCCTCTTCCTTCTTTTCAGGATGAGCCTTTTGTTCTGCAGCAGCAGCCCCAAACACTAATCAAGACCCACTGTCTGGAGACAGGGGAGGGGAGGGTGGCGGGGTGGGTGGGCTGTTTCGTTGTTTTATTTTCAATGAGGCCCATGCGCAGTAAATTCAGTACTCGCTTTAGTTATTTTCAGCTATATTCAACACTTTAATCACCAGCTTCACTGCAGAGATAAAGAAGTTTTGATCAACTGCTTTGAGAGCAGATACACGTCAGCGTGTCTCACATGTCACTTTATAAGATCCACCGTGTGTTTAGGAAGCACACGAGGTCACAGCCAGAGCTGCGCGACGGTGCAGCTTTAATAACGAGTCGACCAAATAACTGGATGCAAGTTTGTTTTCAGTCAACACAGCTACCAGCAGCGTGCTGTGAGACTCGGAGCGTTTCAGATGGATGCAGATATGTGCTTGCTGTTTTATCAATTTTTCCATTGTTATTGCAGCAATAGCAGCATTGATTTAGTAATAACACTTGATTAGTACAATCAGCAGAGGATGTATAAAATACAATAAAATGGATAAAATAAAAGAAAATGTCGGAGTTTTTGGAACTGCAGGCAAACTCAGTGTCTGATAAATAAATATGCCGACGCCCTGCTCATGAGAATAAACCAAAAAGAAGTTATTTGGCTAATCTTCCATTCCTGGTTGTTTCCTCTGCTCTGTGCTGCTTTGAGTTGCACAGTGCAGGCGATGATCACTGGAGGTCCAGCTCTGCTCTCATCTATGTGCACATTTGCAGTTTCAGCTCAGACCCAGAGAATAACTTTTAATTTAAGTGCTTTGAGTGTTTCTGGGGTGTCTCAGGGTGAATACTGTCTGCAGTGCACTGAACTTAGTGTTACGTTTTCTCTCTGCTTGAATGTTTCCATTCATCTGTTAGCAGTGCTACATAATTATAAGGGGAGAATAGTGTTTCCTAAATCACGCTGCTGATCTGAAAGCTAATTTCTGTGGCAAACTAAAATTAGTGAAGTGAGCATGACGAGCCGGAGCGCCAAAAAATACAGAAAGACGAGCCGGGAGAAAGACATAGTTTAGAGGCGACACGCAGACGAGAACCTGCAGAACTGAAAACAAGACAAAGAAATATCCACAGAGATACAAGAAAGAATGTTCCCTCCTCAAAGCTAAGCAGATATTTGTTTGCTTGAAGCTGCTCCCCTCTGTACCGCAGCTCTGCAGTGAGCCTCCACAATGATTTATTGCTTTGTTTTGATGCAAATGAAAGCCAGAGCCTTTCCTCCAAATGACTATCCCCATCGCTGCAGGCAGCCTCTACTGAATGCTCCCTACCTGCCATCACAAGTAATTCTCAGCCTCAGGTAGCTGATTTACTGCCTAAACAGCACTGAGTGCATAAACGCACAAAGACACACAGAGACACGCGTAGAATACAGGCAGGAAGTCGAAGGCTGAGACGGTGGGAGTGCGCTTTGGACCGCAGCTAACACTGTGATCAGTGCAGCAAATTATACATGAGCTGAATGTAGATACACATCGTGTATGGTCCATACGTGAGCGCTCGCCGGCTCTGTGCAGGTTTCACTGCGTGTTTAATTCACGAGGGTTGTTTTGCTATAATTACAGGCTGTCACATCCTCATGTGTTTGTTTGTTCTGCAGTACCCGTCCCGACCCCACCGCCCACCAAGCCCCCGACCACCACGCCTCCACCCACAATCCCTGCTGCCAAGGAAGGTAGGAGTGCAGTTTATAATATTGTTATTGATCGTCTCCCACCTTTCAATTTCTTTATGTTGATGTATTGTTGTTGATGTGTTTGGGTGACATCAGGCGGGGCGTATCCAAACAGCTTCTTATATTTATTTATTTTGCTCACTTTTCAATAAATATGTATAAATATTTATGTGCTTTAGTTTTAGTTGTTTGTGTTGATGAAACGTTTTGCATAACCGACTTTGATATTGTGAGTTCAGTATTCAGTCTTTTGCTTTGTAGCAGGAGACTTTTTATAGGTGTGCAGTCTATCACCCAACCCCGGGCCGGGTACCGATACCGGGCCGCGAGAGTTGAGGCTCAGGTGTGTTTATGGTTTTAAGGGTTTTTATCATTAACTCGGTTTCCCTGGGTCTTTGTCGTTGTCTGTCTTATTTTGAAAGAAATAGTTACGCATTACACAATAAATTGGCTTTATTATTATATTTACAAGATACCACCGTTTTTGTCTCGGTTGTATCATTTTATTTTGTTGTATGTATCTACGACACCTTAAAGGCCGGTCCGTGAAAATATTGTCTGACATTAAACCGGTCCATGATGCAAAAAAGGTCGGGGACCGCTGTGATATGTGACACTGTCTGAGATTACTGAAGTCCATGTACTTAAGTTTTGTACAATTCATTTAAGTAAGTGGAGGAAAATGGATGGATTGAAACTGTACTGTAGTATTTATGCGTAGACTGTGTATCACAATTGGAAGAAGCCTGAATGAGTCTGGAAAGTGAAGCCGGAGGCTCCAAGAGCTTTTTAGGGGGACCTGGTGCTGTTTCAGCTGTGTGCCCACAGACAGCTGTTTGGAGTTCAGACTCCTGCTACACTCACAATCCTCTCAGTTCCCAATAATTCATCTTTTAGCTGCTGTAATTGTCAGTGTCACTTCTCTCCACCTGTCACATCCACAAAGTGCTGGACAAGCCCGTTACATCTTATCAGACAGCAAAGACGATGGTTTTGTAACCTGGTAACAGGAGTTTGAGATGATAAGTTCTTGAGCCCTTTCCTCATCTGACAGCCATAGTTACTAGTTACCTTTATTTATTACTCATTTAATCTTATGATGATCTTACAATGTGTAGAATGGATCTTTATAAGGCAGAATTTTCATTTGCTGCACATTTCTCATTTAAGTTAAATATAATATCTGCACTTGGCACGAGCTTTAAATAGACTGCCAGATGCATTCACAGCGAGCGTTAAATGATGCACTTAATCTTTAATTTAAGGCCAACTGTTGCCTTTTTCACTCTGTGCTTTATTTGTTTCCTTGTGTGGACGACATTGAATAGTTGTACACTCCACTGGAGCGCCGTCAGAATAATAGCGCCGCGTGAGTGTGAATGTGTATCAAAGATGTAATGGAGAATATTCTCTACGAGTCTAAATGATGACTGCAATTAACGCAGAACTGCAGCTTCAACACAGCCACAGACACTAGAGCCATTACAGCTAAAGAATTATAAAGTACGACATAATCAGCCAGAGGAATCCAGTGTGCGGTACAGCTTTGAACATTAGGAAGGGAAGCTTCATTTTACCATGGAAATGTCTTAATATCAGAGAGGACTGCAGATCGCCCTCATTCTCAAAATGTCTCAGGTCAGGTTTTATCCTCACATCATCTTTGCTGTGACAGAAAACATGTATATCAATGATACTGTTACAGGAAATACAAACCACGTCTCCTGCTGCAACAAGCTGAAACCAATAAAACAATAAATACATAAATAATGTTTTGATAGACGTCCTGTGAAGTAGTTTGTTCTACTTATCAAATGTCACTTGTTAAAGAGAAGAATGAACACAAAGCAAATCTGCAGCAAAGTCTGCTTCTCAGCTCCAATAACGACACACACAGTAACATGTGACACAGTGTATCTGACTTCAGTGTAATTATAAACCGAGTGAGTCTTGGATGTGTTACAGTGGGTCTCATTCGTCACCACAGAATCACCAGTTTCACTTTCAAACTGCCACAAAATGTTTCATCACCTCAGAGAGAATAAAAAACACTAACAGGTGAAATGAGTGAGTCTTATCTGTTATCTGTTATGTAGCATGTGCAGCGGGTTAGTGTGATTAAGGACAGACGTGGGAACAAGTGAAGAGAGTGTTGAGAAGATGGAAGGAGTACTTTGAGGAGCTGAAGAGCATCGAAACTGAGTGAGAGAGAGAAGAGGATGGATGGAGGACAGTTTGTAAATCATAGCCCATGTGGAAACCAGTCATGGACCTCTGCATCCACAAAAGATCCACGGAAGTCCCGTCATTCCTGAATAAACCAGATTAATCAGAGCTGATCTGAAAAATCAATCCAGAGAGACCCAAACACAAACATCGCCAGCAGCACGAGCTCGCTGCTTTATCTTACCATTAACAAGCGCTCTCCATGGGACAGAGCAGAAATGTAGTGATAAGAATGCACCAGCATAAAATCACTCTGCTTTCAAGACGCATTTATTGAACAAAAACAAAGAAGGACGCTGTTTACGTGCTGCCGGCATCAGTGAGGAACAAATCAGGAGACATTTACACATAAATCAAGACCTGTGGTGATTTAGAGAGAAACAGAACGACGAGCCAGAAAGAATCACTGACAGCTAAAATAAACTAACTAAAAGCAGTAAACCTGTCGGCCGTGCCCTGTGCTGCACATGATGTGGAAATGTGTTTTATTCATGATGAACCTGAAAATTCAGAGAAATGATGAGAGAGAGCAGCACATTCAAATAATTCTGGCTGACGGGGAGAACAGTGGGTGTTTCCTCCTCGCATGTTTGGAGGTTCGATTACAGCTTCCTCTGCAGCCCAGTGCAGCAGATACGCTGCGGCAGGTACGCCGCCGGCTTCTGTCATCTGTTTTGATAATTCAGTGCAAAACACATCCGGTGTTGTGGCTCCAGTTTGGGGAGTTAAACTTCTGCCTCAGGAAAGACTTCCACATGTCCAAATATGGGATTCTTGAAGTATTTGTTATCTAATCTTCATATCGTCTCAAATTTGTCATCACTAAATCTGCACTAGTTTTATAAAGAGTATCATCATCTGGTCCCTGCACAACCCTGAACTGGATAAAAGGTGAAGAAGATGAATGGATGACTTCATCTTTTTTTTACATCTTTCATTCAGTTTCTCCACATTTGATAAATTGTCTTTGAATGACTGCTAATATTTCACTTGCATTTGATTTGAAATATGTTTAATTTGTTCAGCAACTGACTAAAAACTCCACACATTTGTGGGTGGAGTCAAATTGCTGTAGTTCTGTACAGTCTTATGCCACAAGAGGGTGCTATACTAACAAAAGACAAGAAAACAGAAAAATCTGAATCGCTACTGTCGCACTAAAAGTTAGTCAGTTCCATCTTGAAAGCTTGCTCAGGCTTGATACGATGATATTAACGTTACCTGTAATACCAGCATAAAACTGTAAAAGTTCAACATACAACTTTAAATCTCTCTCCTGCTTTCAGCTGCGTCAACATTCTGCAATCACCCGCAGTTTTGACAGCAGTGAACCAAAGTGTCCTTACAAAGAACGGTGAATAATTCTAACAGTCACGTTAGAAAATATTATATTGGAGCAAAATAACAATTTCAGTTTCACACAATCTGTATTCAGACGTCTGCTCAGAACAAAGTTTAATTCCTCCTGTGATGTGTTTATTAAATGTTTGCAAAGAGTCGAATGCAGGATTGAAGCCGTCTGCAGATCCATGTGGCACCAGCTGACCCTTAAACAGGGTTTCATTAGAGGAGAGAAGGAAGTGGTTGGAATGACTTTCGAAGAGCAGCAGAAGCAGCTTTGTGTTTTGCATTTAATGTGTTTCAGTCGTTTACAAGTCGAAAGCTCTTTGAGTGCAATTAATCAAAGCATTGCTTCACACTCACAAGCTCTTTTTATTCATCGGTTTTCAAAATGAAGTCAGTTTGTTTATTTGCGCAGCAATAAAGCGAACAAATGAAAGCAACGGGATTAATATATGTTTTTAATGATAAATTATTCTTCAAAGTAAGTAAAAGAAAGCCAATCAAAAATGATCACGATAACAATGATCGGTCCAACAAACCCTTTAATAAGCAACTTTAAATACAGCTTCCAAACAGCAGACTGACAACTTTCCTTTTTTACTTATTATTCCCATTTGAAGTGTTGCCTTTGTGAGTCAGCCAGTTGCAGTTGTTGTGTTTACTTCACGTTTTGACGTCTTCTCTGTCTCCTCGTTCAGTCTGTAAAGCTGCCAAAGCAGACTTGGTGTTCCTGGTTGACGGTTCCTGGAGTATCGGAGATGAAAA
Organism: Oreochromis aureus; assembly: GCF_013358895.1. NCBI lineage: Eukaryota > Metazoa > Chordata > Actinopteri > Cichliformes > Cichlidae > Oreochromis > Oreochromis aureus. The sequence goes on from NC_052962.1 coordinate 38,391,215, forward strand.
CTTCCTGAAGATCATCCGTTTCCTGTATAGCACCAGTGGAGCTCTGGACCGGATCGGGCCGGAAGGCACACAGGTACCACAGAGGGCGACATGTTAGCCTTTAGCAAGTATAAGCAGTTCTCTGAGAGCTTTGGCGTGTGTTGTTTCTGGTAGCTCTCCAGCTCCACGCTTTGACTGGCAGGTTATTGACAGACATGCCACAGAAATACCAGAAGAACAATGGAAGGTTTTGACTTGACTTGATGGAAAAATGTGCACTTTGCCTGAGGCACAGTAGGCTCCTCGTCCTTATTGTGGATGATGGAGGTTTGCTGCGCGCTGCTTCAGCAGCACAATGAAACAGATCATCAGTGGCAATCAACTGAGTGCTGCAGTGATGGTGTCAGCACTGACTGTGGGTGGGGCCGTCTACAGCCCACTGCACATACCACACCTGTATCTCAAGTTGTGAAGACCAGCCTCACACGATCATACAAAACCCTGTGTGTTGCTGTTTTACATGGATAAATGGAGTTTTATTATTCAAATATTAATTAACCAAAGTGTTTCTCTGTGTTGTCCCTGGAATGATGTTCAAACGGTGTGACGGCTGATTAATCTGATAGCATCTTAGCAGGCTCGAGGTCAGGTGACTGCTCATACGTCAGAGAGCTTTTACATAAACTTATTCGTCCTCTTTATAAACCAACATTTATCTAATTAAGCTCAAACCATGTGGAGATGGGTGCTTGTGTTGTTTGTTTCCTTGAATTTTGAATAAACAGCAGTGACACCAGCAAAGCTGCTCCCCTCTCCATCACTGCTCCTCCTCCACCCTCCACAGTGGGAACCACACATGCACTCAGCAAACCAAAGATTCTAGTTTAATGTCTCATCTTTATGGTCATGATTCTCAGCAGTTCTCTGGACACATTTGTTCTAACCTGCTGCTTTTCTCTTCGCTGATCAGCTCTAAGTCTGGAAACTCTGAACAGGTGAAGGAAATCGAAGACCATTTCACTCATGATGTAGCTGCATGTTTAAATTGGCCTGTTTATGTTTGCCAACACTACCACTGATACATCACAGCTGATTATATGAAATCCATTAAAACGGCGATGAATGCCACCACTGCAAAATCATCTGTGTGGAAAGACTTAAAGAGCATCACTGGCTGCTTCCAGCACTCTGAATTTTCTTCTTACCAGATCAGATTTGATTTATCTTGAGTCATATCTTCAGTATTGTGGGACATGATAGAAGTGAGTAAGACTACCATGTGCATAGAGCAATCTACTGGATAATTACATTGTAAATATCTTTAGGCGTAAAGATTTGATTTCACATGGTTGTTTCTTTGGCCTCACTCGGACCTCTTCATTTAAATGAGCTTCCATCATCTATAGGAGCATCTGATACACTGTAGATGCAAAGAAAAGGGAAACTTTTGGGGACAAACTGGAGAAAGAGAACAAACTATGTTATGCTAATAACATCTGAATTTTTTCTTGTCAGTAATTTACATACAGCAGTTTTCTCCCAGTTTTCCCAGTTGTTCAGATTCTCGGTGTAGCGAATCAGCATTCTTAAAACGCTGTGCCAAGTTTCCTCTAAGCTGCTCTCATTTTGATTTTTTTGTTATTTACAAATAAAGAATGTTCCTGAGTGGACTCCCAGGTGGCCACAGCCCACTTCACTCATGAAACAGCTCATTTCCACGCTCTGTATTACAGCTGCTCGCGTGTCCTTAGTTTATTTGTGCCTCTGTCAGTGTTCCTCTTTCCTCCCCAGCGATGAAGCTCCATTCAGTCACAATGGCATCAAGTAAAAGCTCAGTTTGTCTCAGCTTTACAGAACATTGTACATATTGTCTTTAAATGCCATGATATACTACAGAACAAGCGTATATGTGACAAAGTGAACAAAGCGTTCCAGGTGGAAGAAAACAACAAAAGAGAAGGTAGAATATGAACGTCAGCATGATTTTATGAAGCAGTCTGAACTAAGAGAGAGCTGTGGCTCTTTCTCAGCAAGAACCTGGAGATCGATCAAAGCAAAAGTGTAACTGAAAAAATAAAATCTGCCCTAAAGAGGGTTAAACAGGCTCTCACCAGCAGCTCAAAACACTGCCAGACTGATCCACTGGTACTGGCCAAGTGCTTGCTGAGTGCTCCACCCAACTCATTGATTCCACAGCAAGAAGGAAAGCACCTGAGGCAGCGAGCACCAGCACACAGCCACCCACAGCAGGCCTGCCGGAGCTGCACAAGTGCTGCGTACAAACCAGGAACAGATGGAGAAGGAATAAAATGTTTTGATCTGAAGTTCAAACAAACAAAAAATAATTGCTTAAAAATATATAGTGTCTACTGCAGGCTTATCATCCACCCTCATTATCTTATACTTTATTATTGAAAACAACAATCTATCCTCCATTTTTCATAGTTTTTAAATATAATAATTATTAAAGACCCGTCCAATAATAAACTGATTCATTAGGAATCATTTTGACAGGATAATCGAGGCTCTCGTTGCAGCGGTGACCCTCTTCTCTCGTCTCCATCCTCGGCACCGTTATCCCTCTCTGCTCTTTGTGGTCGTTACAGTCGCTCTGTACCAGCCCAGGCTATGATGCCAACATTCAGCATCACGTGTCATTTCACACAAATCGTCTCACAGAGTTTTGGCCAATGTTCCTTTTAAAACGAAGTGATTTCAGACAGAATCATGGTTTATAGAAGTGTGCAGGAAAATGACCCTTCAGCTCAGCGAAGCTGCGACGTCACTAAACCTGATGCTTTATGGTCTCAGGCTCGGCTTTCAAGTCTTCTTAAATACAAACATGATGTTTACTTTCTAAATGATGATCTCCATGAGTCAAAAAGGAGGATTAAGCGAGATGTGCTTTTCTGGATTCTGTGACGGTGCTTCTTCTCGTAGTCTCGTCCCCTACACCTAACAGTGGCCTAATACTGGACTTTCTCTTTTGGTTTATTAGCTGCATTCATGTGTTTTGTGACAGGTGGCTATTGCCCAGTTCAGTGACGATGCCCGGACAGAGTTTAAGCTGAACTCCTACAGTGACAAGGAGGGTCTGCTGGACGCCATCAACAAGATCTCCTACAAGGGAGGAAACACTAAGACAGGTGAGGACGCGCACAGCATGCAGGCTGCTGCTTTTCTGTGAAAGCGCTGCGCATGAGTCACTGACGCTGGACGAGTGTGCTGCTGGAGTCTGGTAGAGTTTCAGGTTGACAGATGTTGGCGTGTGTGCATGAAGCGATACAGTGCACAAATGTATACAAGCTGTGCGACTGTAACAGATAAAATCCGTCTTTCCCGCGGCAGAAATAATCTCTAAATCTGACAAAGACACCTGGTCGAGACAAATCCACAGTGTAATGTGCACACGCTCAAACACAACTCCCTCGTGGCATTATCAATACTACTGAGCAGGAGGCGACCGCAAACAGAAAATTAAATCAATGTGGAAAAGTGTGTTGTCCTCTCGGCTCTGTGTCAACATACGTGTGTGCAAGTCAAACATCTTCATGCATAGTCTTATTCATGGATAAGTGCTGAGAGTGTGTGTGTGTGTGTGTGTGTGTGTGTGTGTGTCTGTGTGTGTGTAATGAGAGGAAGTCTGTAGGGAAGCAGAGAGGTGTAGTCATTAATCGGTGTTTACAAAGCAGCGCGGGCGGTTTCTCCTACAGGGATGAGACTGGGGAGAATAGATTTGTAACAGTGTCACTGGTGGGGAGGAATTCTCCCACTGCTGATGTCGCGCTGTAAAACACTAATCCTCCGTTCCTCACAGGAAGCAGCAGTTTCTGGGATCCCCACATTGCAATTAGTGCTTTCTGTTGTTCCCAGAGGCCTAGAAAATATCTGATCTCTGGATCTATTAATGACTGTGCAGCAGCCTCACATCCAGACAGGTTCACATGGATATGTTAATGACTCAGTCAACCTGTGGTTTAAGGTGTGGTTCTGAACAAATATAAAGAAAAACATAAAAGTAGCTCAATAGATCGAAGAAATGTCATAATCATTATTTGACTTTATGGGGTTTTTTTTCCATTTATGCACTAAAGACATAAAGTGCATTGCAGTCCCAAAACCTCTTTCCTGATTCTTAAGCAACATGAAGACGTGGTGCCGGGAAACACCAAAGAAGAAGACACAAATGAAGAAACAGGATATAATGGCAATATATAACATAAACACCAATAATAAAACTACTAAAAAAAATAGTCATCTTCATCACCGCTGTCATTGATGTCATCATCATCATCATTTCTCATCATGTTGACATTTGCTTTATTTTAAAATGTATATTAAAGCCTATGAAACAAATATTACGTAATGGAAAAAACCACATGAGTCTGTATGAGTTGAGCATATTTATAAGGCATGAAAAGAACAAAAAAATTAAAACAAACATCTAAATAGTAATATGTGATGGTAACTGTAGGTAGTAATGTGTAAAATGTGATCATAGTTCAAGAGTGTGAGTAAGTCGGGGGTCCCGGGTGTCTGGTGGGTGTCTGAGCCTGCAGCGTGGTGGCTCTGCAGCGTGGGGGGGGGAGGCCCAGCCTTAGATGTTGAGCTGGTCCTCCAGCTGCTGCAGAAACACGAATTCTCTTCACACATTCAGTGAAACTTGTGATGTGAGTTCCCTGGTGGGACGCTCTGATGTAACACTCTGTGATGTTCATGTACATCAGCATGTCATGCATCAATAATCATGTCCTTTCATCACGATTAATGCTACAGTTTGGAGTCAGGTCTTCATCCTGCACTGATGAATAACTAGCATGAAATTTGAAATTAATTGATCATGTTAAGTTTACTTTTTACAAACCCTTAAGCTTCCTTTCTGTCATGTTTTTAATACTTAACGCTGTAAACGGGGATCCTCTGAAGTTTTCATTTTATTTCATAAGCAAACAGTCGGCGTCAAAGGACGAGTAGCAGATCTTCTTTGGAAGGAAAAGCCCACAGCAGCTGTAACTTGATGTTCTCAAGCTGACTGCAAAGGCTGCCACAAAGATTTCACACACAGCAGTTTAACATGGTGCCAGATTAAAACTGTACCACCTCAGTGAAGTGTCAGCACGCAAGGACGCTTCAACTACCGGCGAAAAGTAAAGAGGAAAAACACCTTTGATGCAAGTCGGTGTTTCGGTTCAGTGTCGAATGTCTGATCTCTGATGCAGGCAGGTAAAAACTTAATATGTATTGTTGATAGTGTTGCAGGATTTTCTGAGTTCCTCTCAGAATAATGTCTGCCACACCTGAGACTGCAGCTGAAAATTGATTCATTTTGATTTCCCATCACTGCCAAGTCCGCTGTGACAGACTTGCAGCTCCGCTAATGACTTTTTTAACCAGAACAGATGGTGTGAAGTCAAATCAGCATAATAAAAAAATCCTCTGGTAATAGACATGTTGTTTCAAATAACTCGTCTGCTGCTTCTCAATTGCTGAGAATACGAAGCTAAAAAATTGCTGTAAAAGTAGAATATTTGGAGAGTTGTTGGAGATGGTTGTTCTGTCTGCCCAATCAGGTCGAGCCATCCAACACGTGAAGAAAAACATCTTCACGGAAGAGGCGGGAGCGAGGAGAGGAATCCCCAAAGTCCTCGTGGTGCTCACCGACGGTCGATCTCAGGATGACGTCAACAAAGTCTCCAAAGAGATGCAGATGGAAGGTCAGAACTGTTTCTATGTGAAGCTCTGAAGCAGGCCTAGAGCTGTGGTCTGTGTTACTGAAAGGCCAAACTTTATCTCCCTCTGCCTTTAAAATGTGCAAGAGTCCGCGTTCACAGTTTTCCTGTAGTTGGAGACATGGATCTTTCTCTCTCTGAATTTCCATCAAAGGTTACATCGTGTTTGCCATTGGCTTCGCTGATGCTGACTACGGGGAGCTGGTGAGCATCGCCAGTAAACCCAGTGACAGGCACGTCTTCTTTGTGGATGACCTGGACGCCTTCAAGAAGATCGAAGAGAAGCTGGTGACCTTTGTGTGTGAAGCTGCTACAGCCAGTGAGTGCCTGACCTGACTTTAGAGCTAAATGTAGAGATCCCATTACATTACCTCCACTGGACATTATAGAGTAAATTATACAACACGTGGTGCTTTTTCAATACGTTAATAGAAATGGTTGAATGTGTTGGTTTTTAAATATTTGTCATCAAACTCTCTTTTTGCCTTTCCCAGCGTGTCCGGCTGTACCGATGAGCGGCAGCACGATGCCAGGTAAGAGCTGGAGCGTTACTGCAGCCAGCCTGCTGTGTCCGTGTGTCCATGTGTCTGTGTGTCCATGTGTCTGTGTGTCCCTGTGTCCCTGTGTCTGTGTGTCCGTGTGTCCATGTGTCTGTGTGTCCATGTGTCCGTGTGTCCATGTGTCCGTGTGTCCCTGTGTCCCTGTGTCTGTGTGTCCCTGTGTCCGTGTGTCCGTGTGTCCCTGTGTCCGTGTGTCCGTGTGTCCCTGTGTGTCCGTGTGTCCCTGTGTGTCCGTGTGTCCCTGTGTCCGTGTGTCCCTGTGTGTCCATGTGTCCGTGTGTCCCTGTGTGTCCCTGTGTCCCTGTGTCCGTGTGTCCCTGTGTGTCCGTGTGTCCGTGTGTCCCTGTGTCCGTGTGTCCCTGTGTCCCTGTGTCCGTGTGTCCCTGTGTGTCCCTGTGTCCGTGTGTCCCTGTGTGTCCGTGTGTCCGTGTGTGTCCCTGTGTGTCCCTGTGTCCCTGTGTCCCTGTGTCCCTGTGTGCCCATGTGTCCATGTGTCCCTGTGTCCCTGTGTCCGTGTGTCCGTGTGTCCCTGTGTCCGTGTGTCCCTGTGTGTCCCTGTGTGTCCCTGTGTGTCCCTGTGTCCCTGTGTCCGTGTGTCCGTGTGTCCCTGTGTCCGTGTGTCCCTGTGTCCCTGTGTCCCTGTGTCCGTGTGTCCCTGTGTCCCTGTGTCCCTGTGTGTCCCTGTGTCCCTGTGTGTCCGTGTGTCCCTGTGTCCGTGTGTCCCTGTGTCCCTGTGTCCCTGTGTCCGTGTGTCCCTGTGTCCCTGTGTCCCTGTGTCCGTGTGTCCGTGTGTCCCTGTGTGTCCGTGTGTCCGTGTGTCCCTGTGTCCGTGTGTCCCTGTGTCCGTGTGTCCCTGTGTGTCCCTGTGTCCGTGTGTCCCTGTGTCCCTGTGTCCGTGTGTCCCTGTGTGTCCCTGTGTCCCTGTGTCCGTGTGTCCCTGTGTGTCCGTGTGTCCGTGTGTGTCCCTGTGTGTCCCTGTGTCCCTGTGTCCGTGTGTCCCTGTGTGTCCGTGTGTCCGTGTGTGTCCCTGTGTGTCCCTGTGTCCCTGTGTCCCTGTGTGTCCGTGTGTCCATGTGTCCCTGTGTCCCTGTGTCCGTGTGTCCCTGTGTGTCCGTGTGTCCCTGTGTCCCTGTGTCCCTGTGTGTCCGTGTGTCCCTGTGTCCCTGTGTGTCCCTGTGTGTCCGTGTGTCCCTGTGTCCCTGTGTCCGTGTGTCCCTGTGTGTCCCTGTGTCCCTGTGTCCCTGTGTGTCCGTGTGTCCCTGTGTCCCTGTGTGTCCCTGTGTGTCCGTGTGTCCCTGTGTCCCTGTGTGTCCGTGTGTCCATGTGTCCCTGTGTCCCTGTGTCCGTGTGTCCCTGTGTGTCCGTGTGTCCCTGTGTCCCTGTGTCCCTGTGTGTCCGTGTGTCCCTGTGTCCCTGTGTGTCCCTGTGTGTCCCTGTGTCCCTGTGTCCGTGTGTCCCTGTGTGTCCCTGTGTCCCTGTGTCCCTGTGTGTCCGTGTGTCCCTGTGTCCCTGTGTGTCCCTGTGTGTCCGTGTGTCCCTGTGTCCGTGTGTCCGTGTGTCATGGTCTCAATTATGAGTGTTTACAGAATAACTTCAAATAGGAAGCAGAATATAAATGAAGTGTGAGATGTGGTTTTAATGTGTTTGGACGAACACAATAATGTTAAAGCTGTAACCCTTCATTTCAAACAGTACGGAGAGCCAACACTGCCAACACATTTAAAAACAAATAACTTAAACAGCTGAATATGTTGTTCATCAATAAGTCATTAATCATCGACATATCATTCTTTATTATAATTATATTTTTTAATTTTCAGAATAAGCTGATTCTCTATTTTATTTCTTCTGTATTTTTTCTTTTCATTTTAATTAACTTAAAAAAGTTTTTTTAGTTATTTGTTTTATTTTAATAGCATAATTTTCATATCCTCTTTTTTGTGTGTTATGAATAAATACGAAACCAAATTAAAAGAGAAGTATTTGTTTATGTGACATTTCATGAATAAATAGATTTCTATTGGTTTTTGCTGCATTTATATTAATTAAAGATGCAACAATGCATTGGCTGAATATCAGTAAGGGCCAGTATTTAACACACGGTGTTTACTGTTGACTGACACATCTGTGGTATCACATCAGTTTCTTACTGGGCGAATTTTCCAAAATATTGTGTTGAAGCTCTGAAAGACAGAACAGGGCAGATATGTTTTATAATGACGAGTTCTGACAAACAGCAACAACAGCTGAAGGAAAACATATTAGACTACTTGTTATTCAAACATCATCATCAGGCTCAAGCTTCACAATTGGTCCATGTATATATAATATTATATATATATTGTGTATATATTACTGAGTCACTTTATCATTTCTTTTTAATAACTTTTATTTTTGGCAGTTTTGGCCCTCTATACAGGTGAAATTACACAGCCTGTAGTTATTAGTGTTTATGGACTCTGTTTAAAATAATTGGCCACATCTGTGTATCCTGGTATCACATCTTGTATGTCTGGACCGCTTTCTCTGTAGCTACTATATTTAAATAATATTAAATATTTAAATACTTCATCTAAGCTTTTTTTAACTTGTAGAATTTGCTAAACTGATCAAAGCTGCTTTCCCTGAATCGGTTACAACAGGTTATAATTCCTCCTTGTGTCATCAGGCTTTCGCATGATGGAGCTGTTCGGGCTCGTGGAGAATCGGTACAGCAGCATGTCTGGCGTTTCCATGGTACCCGGCACCTTTAACACGTTCCCCTGTTTCCACCTGCACAGCGACGCGCTGCTGGCACAGCCAACCAGGTACACACGACACAGTCTCCACGCTCTTAAAAATAGCACCTTATTTATTGGAAGCTTCACTGCTGCACCTTGATGGAAAAGACATCATAGCATGTTTTTCAAAGACAGATGAAAGTGCAGCAAATAGCTTCTGGAGAGAGAAGCAAGCTTTGATTTCACCAGCTGAGTATTGACTGCATCCAGAGCCCATAACCCTCATGTTTGACCTAAAAGAGGACGTTTACCCGGCTCTGATGTTTTCACCCTGGCTCACAGGTACATCCATCCTGAGGGGCTGCCTTCTGACTACACCATCACCCTGCTGTTCAGGCTGCTGGCCGACACTCCCGAGGAGCCTTTTGCGCTCTGGGAGATCCTCAACAAGAACAACGAACCTCTAGTGGGAGTCATCCTGGACAGTGAGCTGAGAAACATGTTTATTTGTTTCCACTTTATTTCCAGACTCAAACCTATCAAAATAAATCAGTGAATACAAAATATTCACCTGATGTTAATGAAAGGGAAAGTCGGGTGCAGTACAAGCTGCTGTGTTCTACTTCTGTAAAAACTCGAGTTAAAATTCTGAACATTGGAAAAAATGCATTTGTTTAAGTGAAATTTGAACTAAAGAAGAATGTTGCTTTTTATAAATGTTGTATTTTATTTGTTGATTTTTTTTTTTTAATTAGCTTGTTTCTTCCTGCAGATGGTGGAAAAACTCTGACGTTTTTCAACAACGACTATAAAGGAGAGTTTCAGACAGTCACCTTTGAAGGGCCGGAAATAAAGAAGCTCTTCTTTGGAAACTTCCATAAGGTCAGAATCACACCTGACCTCCGCTGCGTGTTTGAACGCTGCCTGACATGTGGATGATTGATCGTCTGATTGGCTGACAGACTAGAGATTAGTTTGAACTTTAGCCCTACAATATTTACCAAGATCATTTGTAACATAGTTGTTGTACAATCAGCAGAAATAATAGCATCAAGCAAAATACTTTATAAACAATATTAAAAACACAGTAAAGACCAGTGGGAGCTGGGACACTGATGTTGGAGTCTGTCTGTCCTGCATGGTAACATACAGCGTCTGTGGCCTGATAGAAGCACCTTTGATAGCAAGGATCAGTGAGGAAATCCTAACTATATACAGGTGAGGGAGGTCCTGCAGGGTCATTGTGCTGCAGGCTGTAATCACATGTTGAAGGTGCTTTTAGTTTTTTGGGTTGGGTGATCTGAACCAGCTGACAAAAGAAAATGTAAAAACAAATCGAGAGCAGCTAATGCAAAAAATAGTTTTTGATGCATTAAAGTCCAAGAAGGAAAAATTGTAAGTGAAAGTGTTTTTTGCTCGTTTGTTAGCTGATATTAAAGTAATACAGGTTTGGTAATATTTTAGTGAGATTTTAAGTAATGACTTCAGAAAATCAACTCAGAGCAGGTGATCAAACTTGGTGAGAAACTTTCCTTTCTTTAAGTCTTGTTGGTGTTCTTATGCAGCATATTGATAAAAAATATTTTATGAGATATATTTATTTCCTTCTCTGGTTTGTTAACTGACAGTTTCACAGGTTTCTATTGACAAGCTCTGGTCCCTTCCCTCCTTCCCTCCTTGCTCTCATTCTTCTGCCACGCGAGGCCTTGTTGTCGAGCAGTGTGACAGTAGTGGAAGTCCTGACAGGCGCACTGTAGTTGAGTCATGCCCCGAGCCTGAACCTGCTTGCAGTCGTGTTGTGTTTTTGTCGGCGTGTCAGAGCCGAGGGACGCTGACTGATCTGCTGTCTGCGCGCTGTCAGCAGAGCTTTTCCTCCTTACCTTTTCACCTTTTGTTCTGCTTGCTCTGCATGTGTGTGTGCGTCTGCCTCTGCATACATTTTAAATCCTAGACCAGCATCTGCAGCGCCTACCTGACAAGTCTGTGTGACACTTGTATAGGGCTCTGTGATTATGGATCAGAGGACATGAATAATTTGATAGTCAGCTCAGTTTGGCAATTATCCTGCTTTTAAGTACTTTGAAGATTAAAAAAAGTCTCCTGTAACTTCTACTAGTTCAGTTTTTCTTAAACTTCTGTAACTTTTTAACAGTTATTTGACAAACGCAGGATGTGATGTGTTTTAGTTGCTAAAAAACTGACATTTGGAAATATGACTGTGAAAATGTACACTGCACACACTTACTGACAACACACACAAGTGGGCATCCACAGCTTTAAACCTGGTTTACAGTTTACAAAAAAGGTCTTTGTTTAGGTTCTGTTTCTTTAAGGCCGCCCACTTAAAGATCCCTGTCTTCTGATTGGAAGACAGTGTTCATTGATTGAAACTAGTGACTCTGAAATGTGCAGTGCACCAAAGTGGAGTTTGCACCAACGTGGAGTTTGCACCACAGCTGAATAATGTTCATCTCACATGCCGGGACAAATGCCCCTGACATCAACAACAGCTTTCATAACAGCAATGACCTGAAATGACCAAACTTAAAATCCTCTCCTGCAGCCGATGATGTCTGATCACAAACTGAACCCAGCTCTGCTTTACTTCTCTTATTCAGTGATAATAATTATATTTTGTTAGTCAGAATACTTTTGGGGAATGAGATTTTTGTTGTCAGCACATTTTTCAGTGACCTATCAGAAGTGCCTCCAGCTTCTTTTAGCAGCTGTGAAGCTGAGAGTGTAAACTCTGCTGCTGTGAGCTGAGCCAGAACAAAGATAACAATATGAAAGAAATGCGACGCATGAAAGTAACAGCAGCGTTTCTCCAGGTTTACACTGAGCGCTCTGTGTTGTGTTCATTGTCTGAACACAGTGTAGAAAATCACAGTCACATGTGTGATGGTCCTGGGTCTGATGACCGAGTATGTTTTATGTTTTGATTGTTTAACATGCTTTGAGTGTTTCCAGGGTTTAGTCGCTTCCTAAGTTCTTCAGTTCTCTGGTTCCCAGTTCTTAGGTTTCGTTCCTTTGCCGTCCGTGTTTCGTGTGTCACGTCTCTAGTGTAGGTTTTGTTCTGTCTCCATGTTTAATCATCGGTCTTCTAGTCTCTAGTTTTCTGTCACTGTGCCTTCCCTGTGTCCCACGTTTAGTTACTCTTGTCTCCATGTTTCATGTTTCCTCCGATTGCTCTTCTTAGTCATGTCTCCATGTCTCAGGGTCAAGTCTGCATCTCTGTGAAGGTCTCATGGTTCCTTGTCCTGTGTTCAGTGTATTCAGTTTTGTTTCCTCCCCGTCTCGTTATGTCTGATTAGTCGCAGCTGTGTTTCCCTCCTGTTTCCATCCCCTCGTTGTTCCCGTGAGTATTTAAGCCCTGTGTTTTCCTCTGTCCGCCGTTGTGTCGTACATCCTCACTGCCGTGTGTTTACCTCGAGCTCCTGTCTAATTCCTAATTCTCAGTTCCAGGTTTGTTTTCTTGTTGTCTGGTTTGAGTTTTTAGCTTCCCGGTGTTTTAGTTCTTAGTTTCCATGTTCAGGGTTTTGGGGGGTTTTTTGTGAGTTTATTTTATGGAGGATTTCCCAGCCAATAAAGCTGCATGTACAAGTCCTGCGTTTGGGTCCTTCAGTCCTCCACACAGCGTACCACGACAGACACCTCACATACACATCATGTAGCTTAAAGCAGTTTATCCTCTCAGCTTCAACACCAACACACAGCTAGTTGTAATGTAAAGCAGAATATGAGACAATAAATGAATTGTTCCTTTACTACAGTTGCTCTTGTTTTATTATCATCATTATTATTATTAGTATTATTATTATTATGAAGTTAAGGATGTGTAGAAATTCTAGTCTCGTCCTTCCAAATATAAAACTCATGTTCGCGTCAGTGCAGCTCTTTCAGTTGGTTGCTCTTCAGCTCCGGTGACTTCGTTCTCACTTTCTCGCTGTATTAACATTAAATTTAATGTTCAATTCCAAATGCAACACAACATTAACCAGAGTAGACATCAAACTGTCAAAGAACCACAGATTGATTTCTGCAGTGGAAATGAATCTGACTTTTGCAGAAATTAGTAATCTGAATTATTATAATCACTTTTTTTCAACCCATAATTTTGCAGACTATAATTATCTGAGGATGCAAAGCAACGAGAAAAAGTATTTCATCCAACATTAAAATCACACCTAAAAGTAAAAAAGTGTGTTTATCTCCTCTGATCCAGGTTATTACAGGAGCTTTGGAGGCTTCACAGACTGGAAACTTTCATCTCCAGCTGTCAGAGAAAATAGAAACATTTCTCTCCCAACTTCAGCCGGGCGTACGTGTCACAGTTTGATGCAGGCATATAGAACTCAAATTACAGAGCAGACTTTTTTGGTTTACAGCCTGTTTTCTTTATAACGGCATGCGTATGTTTTGCATTTTGAATGTTCGCTCTGCCAGGATAAACATAGACCGTTTTAACAGTTTAATTTGCACTTTTCAAAAGTAGCGAAACACGAACAAACAACCCGAGATGGTCCAAACACGGCTCACGCTGTTCAGCTTCTCTGTAAACCGCATCACTTTTACCAACGCACAACGGTGCACTTACAGATGGAGGTCAGTGGGGTTTCCAGGTGTGTGTTGGTGTGTGTGCATTTGTGTGTACTGCTGCTGTGAAACCAGTAAAGCGCTGACAGCAGCCTGGTGGTGTGCTGCGTTTTTGGAAGAGGAGGGTTAATGGTGTTGAGGAGCCACTCAGAGTAGACAGGCGGCGCTTTATCCGCCTCGCAGTTCAGCTCTCGACTGTCCGTGATGGTGACAGTAATACCTGTGTGTGTGTGTGTGTGTGTGTGTGTGTGTGTGTAATTATAAATAGTGATGTCACTCAGTGAGATAATTTTAGTCTCAGTGCCATCTACTCTGCTGGTTTGTGTCCCAGTTCCAGCTCAGGCTGTGCAGCTGCTGTAACACTGAAGCATTCGCTTAAAACAGCCTTGAAATCACAAAGTTACAGTAAACACTGTTCTGTGGGAACAATGTAATGAGCTCCCTGTGGGGTGTTTTTCCTCTAACATTAAATTAATTGAATGTGGCTTTTTTTAAAAATAACTCCTTGCATTGTTTTATTTCAGCCATATATGCTTCAGCTTTTTTTTAACCATATTAAAACAGTTTATTAGCTGCTGTGGTGCTAATGAAGCAGGAAGCAGATGGAGTGAAATGTGTGTTTTAGTGCACATTTAAATGTAATTTAATAATAATAATAATTTAATTATATAAGTGCTGGAAACTGATACAGTTCAAATTAAAATATAGTTTTAGTAGAACTCTGTGATATTCTGTATCAGGAGACCGTTTCTGTTCTGTGGAGGTTTTTAGCCTCACTTGGTGAAGGTGGGCAGATCAAAAATCCCCTTTAACAGAAAGAAAACGGCTCAGAGAGGGCAGACTCATAACTGAATAACTTCACATGTGAACATGTGTGAAGTAAAAGAGAAGTCGTGCGAGGTCTCCCAGCAGTCTGAGCTATAATTTTAAATCCAGTCTTCAAATGAAACATGAACTATTTATGTGCTTCAGTGTTTGTGTACTGTTGGTGTTCTGTGTTATTCAACACACAGTTACCTGACACTGTGTCCGTGTGCGCTCTGTGTGATGCACCGTACTGACAAACATGAAGAACAGCTCGGTCATGTTGCAGCTTCACAGGAAGAGGGAGCTGTTCTCCTCCTTTCTACAGGCCGAGACGTCTGCACGGCTTCCAAATGCTGCTGATGTTTGTGAGGAGTCATAATCATCAGAGATATTAATAATGATTGCTTCTTTATTACCAGCACTTGTCTTAACACTTGTTGGACCTCTAAAACAAACTTTAAACGAGTGACTGTAATGTAGTCTTTTGTTTTCCTTCTCTGCAGCTTCACCTCGCCATCAGTAAGACGAGCGCCAAAGTGTTCGTTGACTGCAAGATGGTGTCTGAGAAGACCGTCAACGCAGCAGGAAACATCAGCACTGATGGGCTGGAGGTTCTTGGTAAGATGGTCCGCTCCCGAGGGAACAAGGACAACTCTGCACCGGTGAGAGCAGCACGCACACAAAGAAAGTTGCTGGTTTGAGTCCCTGCTCCCTCTAGTCTGCATGTTGAAGTGTCCTTTGGCAAAATACCAAACCCCTGATGAGTCCATGAAAGAGTGAGAGTTGGAAGAAACGCGTTGAGTGCTCAAATATAAGGACCAGTTCACACATCATGGACATTATTCTGCTATGAAAACTAAATATCAGAACCAATTTTTCTGTGTGTTTAGGAGTAAATCTCATTCAGTTACATTTAAGGACCCTGCAGTAAGTCAGAGAAAACCCAAACAATCCGATGACCCCCTATGAGCAGCTTGGTGACAGCTGGAAGGACAAACTCCCTTTAAACAGGAAGAAACCTCCAGCTGAACCCGGCTCACAGTGGGGCGGCCATCTTGGGAGTGAGGGGAGGAAGACGGGACAAAGACGCACTGTGGGAGTGAACCAGAGAATAAAATTCATTACTAATGATTAAATGCAGCTGAACTGAACCATTAGGCTGCTGGAAAAAACTGTATTCTACCCATGTATGAGTTTAGACTGACTTCAGACAGTTGTCTGAGTCATCAGAGTCAGAGTCTGTAGGAATGAGAACAGGCCTACACCCAGGGACAGAGTATGGGTACATGTCATGTTCTCCTCAGATCCAAATCTGCCACTGTCAGCCTTCCTGTGGTTTAATGCACATGTGATACATTGATAACATTCAGTGTTTCACCACATGCATGCTGCACTTTGTTCACTGTTTTTTTCCTCAATCAAAGTTTAGCTCTTTCCTCGAGCAGTTGTATAAATGCAAACAAATCCATTTCTGGCCACTCTCCTCCAGAAATAGCGGCGGCACAGAGGCAGCCCCCGTGTCTGATTGGTTTGATCTCCCTTTGAAGGGAAAACGTGCAAAGCAGACTTTGCTCTGAAGCTGCAAAATTCAACCATTTGTGTCAAATAAGCAGCGTAATTATTTACTTATTTATTTTATTTTCCCCACCAGGCACGGCCGTGTCAGCGCCCAAAACTAAGCAATCAAGTACGGAATTATATTGGTGTTAAAGTGGCAGCGAGATAAGGCGCAGCTTTTCATTTTCACTCACGCAAAATTCGTTGTGCGTGCATTCAGCCTGCCGCTATGATTCAGCAGCCAAACACACAGAGAAGCCCTCACACACACGACACCAGGCGCTGCGACACACTCCCGCTGTCGCAGGCAGCTCTGCTCGCTCACGTCAGTCTGACTTTTGGCAGTTTGGAGGGCGGAGCCCAAAAACTTTGATTGACAGGTTCAGTTTTAAACTCGTATTAAACTGAGCTACATGGCATCACCGCAGCCGCTGTTTTGGATCATACGCGTTTACAGTTTTGAAAATGAAGTTTGCAGAATGAAGCATCAGCAGGTTTTTGCAGGGTAGCAGCAAACAACCATCACTACATTACTTCTGTTCTTAGAAGATTAGAAAAGAAGAACAGATTCTGCCCTCAAAGTTCAAACACGAGCGTTTAAATGTGTTCGACTCTGGTAGTTTAACTGTTTCCCACAATCCAAGACGAGGTGTAGAAACTCCCGCTGTGCTTTAAAGCCCATGAATCATAGTGTGACTAATGCTCTAACTTTACACCTGCAAATTCTCCACACTTAATTACACAAGCAGAGAACAGACATTTGAAAAGATTCAGAGGAAAGGTGTAAAGCTGGGGTAATCTTCCCTTTCATTATGGGTATAATACAGGATTATGGTGAAAAGCCATATTTGCACAGCACCAAAATGTGTGATTTATTAGTGATTAGTTGCAGTGAGTCATCAGCAGCTTTTTATGTGCCAGGTGAAATAAAAATAACAAACGCCGCTGCCTGCTGAGTCCCATCAGCTGATCATAATTAGCTTTTACTGGTCCCCACTGACGTCGTGATCCAGGCGTGCTGTGGCCTAGTGCAGCAAGTTCTCAATGTGTCAATGTTCAGTCATGTATTTATTATTTATGTCCCTGTGGAAGTTTGGCTGCTTGCAGACACGTGTCAGCTGTTTGTGGTGCAGTGGTTACCACTGTCGCCTCACATTAATAAGTCTGTGGGTTTCAGTCAGCTTTATGTGGACCTGTGTGGGTTCTGTGGCACACCAGGGTCATTCCACCCTGTTAGTGGGTGTGTAATCTTTCTCTGTGTGTTCTCTCTGTTATAGACACCTGACAGCTGATTGGCTGTTGTTCATACCTGATGTGGATTTTATAGAGATTTTATTTCTCTCTCCCCTTCTTTGCAGTTTCAGCTCCAGAACTTTGATATCGTCTGCAGCACCTCGTGGGCCAACAGAGACAAGTGCTGTGAACTTCCCAGTCTGGTGAGGTCAAAGTCTGAAGCAGTCTCGATGTGTTTGCTTGTTTAAAGCAGGAGGAGATGACCTGGAAGCTCTTAAGTGCTCATTTACACGAAACCAGTTTATTAACAGTGCATGCATGAAGGTGACAGTTTAAATTTATTTGATCATACCGAGAGACAGATTTTTCCATTACAGTAATTTTCTTGATAACATTCGAGGTTAGAATGAGTCAAGTTTGCTTCCATTTTTCACTGTAAAACCATTTAAAGCACTCGTTTAAATTTAAACTTCCTCCCTGGTTTTATTTGGATCTTTTCATGACACAAAAACAACCTCAGAGTGTGTCGGGAACCAGGTGCTTTCAGGCGTCTGTGGCTAACGTGTTCTGGACAGTCGTGCAGGCTGAGATCTTTACAGCTGGGACCAAAGGTTTCCAAGCAGAACGTAGTGCAGTAGCAGCATGAATGAACCTGGCAGTCACTGACTGCTGTGTAGTACAGTGACTTTAATCTGAAAATATCTGAAATTCACATCTGAGATGGAGAGCTTTGTCATATTTCCACCTTATTTGGTTTGTTTTTTAATCACACTTCATGCCATTTCATTTTCTTTATTTGTTTTCTATTCTGTTATTATATTTATTTATTTATTTGCTTTTGCTTTTTTTTCTTTGTGTCATCCTCATCATGCTGTGGTCATCCAGAGGAAGGAGGTAGACTGCCCGGCCTTGCCTAAAGCCTGCACCTGCACCCAGGACAGCAAAGGCCCCCCAGGCCCTGCTGGACCACCAGTGAGACACACACACACACACACACACACACACACACACACACTCTTTGGTTACTGGGCAAGTCTCACCTCTGCTGCATTGCATTTCATCGTCTGCTTGCTTACTTGAATGAAACATGGACAAAGACCAAACGTGATCGCACATCTGCATCACAACAATCAGTGACACAAAAATCGTTTTTCCTGCACTTTGTCACCTCAGTTTTTACTCACATTATTTTTTATGTTTCTTTGATATAGTGAAGAACAATCATCAACCGAATAACTTTTGATACCACTTTTTGATACCACTGCCAAAAACACCATGACTCCAATATACCAGCTGGTATTTAGAGAGTATGCAATTTCATTTCTCACCAGCAGAGAGCAACAGTGGGACTTTTTTGCCGACCTATCAGTATCCACACACACAAAATATGGAGGGCCAGGAGTGACAAAATGAATGAATTAAATATGCCATTAAACAATGAAATACACATGTTAATAATTAAATAAAATTTGAAATAAATAAATAATGTATTACAGGTTTTAAATTAAATGACTGGACATTTAATTAATTATTGAAATATTTATTTAATTAATTAATTGCAATTGTAATTAATTAATGAAACATTTAATTCATTCATTTTGCCACTCCTGGCCCTCCATAAAAGCCAGTGCTGCACATTCATTCATGCAGTCACAAAAGTCCAATAACGGGACAAAACACCAACATCCTGTTTTATGTTCCGTTTACATTTCTGTAGTAGAATTACTTATTTTACTTTCACTTCACTGGCAGATTAAACCTTTTTTTCTTGCACCATGACTCATCTGTCAGCTTTGTGGTTATAAAGTCATCTGTCATCACCTTCAAACCCCAGCAGCATGCCACAGCAGCAAACCTGGTAATCGTGTGTTTCTAAGCACCTCCTGCTGTTTGTGTATCTAACAGGGAGGTCCAGGAATCAGAGGAGCCAGAGGAGAACGTGGAGAGCCAGGCCCTGTGGTGAGTTGTTGGTCTAACCTATCAGAAACCACGGCTGTCTCTGATGGGCCCGCCTTCAGCACGTTGCTAAATAATATCAACAGAGGTTATCAAGAAATCGCGTTTGTTTTTATTCAGTTTTCTCAGAGTAAAAACACACATCCATCATGTTCGTGTTCATCCTCGTCTTAAAGAGACAGAGCCGATATAACTGTCTGCAGTGCAGGGGCAGCACGCAGGACTGCAGCTGGAAGCACCCACATCCCAACTGTTTATACTCAGAAACACACAAAATCATTTCTGATCAGTTTAATAACTTCAGGAGTATTTTATAGATCAAAAATAATTAGGATGCAGAAAGCTGTATACATATTTCATGATACATAGCAAATTTACAAAAACACTTTTATAGATATTTTTTCAAAAGGTAGTATTATTATTTTTATTATCATTATTATTATTATTATTATTATCATTATTATTATTATTATTATTATTATCATTATTATTATTATTATTATTAAATCCCTAATTTAAACAGAGTTCAATCAAATCATTTTTCCAGAAAGAGCTGTCTGCAGAAACAATAACTAAATACAATAGTAACAATGATAATAATAATAAATGAAACAAAACAAACACACAGATAAATAAACATCAGGAAGATCAATCAGTCAAGTAAATTGGAAAATAAAAATAACTTCTTTCCATATTTGCAATAATTGTCGGGTTTACACACACGCGAGTTCTTGTATCCTGTTCAGACAGGATGTGACCGCTCTCATGATCTCCTCCCGTCACGGCGGAGGCGTCGCTGAGCCACACTGCAGGACATCTGTAGGTGTTTCGCCCTTCAGTATTCTCTATGTGTAGAAAAATATGAAAGCTTCTAAGTGTCGATACAGGTTTTATGCAGTTAAGACAACAAATGTATTAGTGAGTTAGTTTCAGAGCATAATTATTATATTCATGTAACTCCTCCCTCAGCGCTCTGCTGCACAGCCTACGTGTTAAAGGTCATTTCCTGGTTGGGCTCTTGTGGCCCATGGAGCTGTTTTTCAGCCAAGCTTGATGGCGTGCTCACTCTTGATGTGCCTGATTGTGGTTTAGATACGATGATTCAGTTTCCTCGAACAGTCTTAGAGCTCCAGGCACGCCCACCTCTGCACTGTTAGTTCCAGTGTTTCATGCCATGTGTTCCACTATCACAGCGCTGCTTAGTCACAGTGACCTGCTCTAATTTGATGCATTGTCAGATTCATCTCTTGCAGTAATGTCTTGCAGACTTTTAGCTTTTATTTCAAAAGCAGAGGTGTTCAGTTTTCTTTTATTCTGTTACAAAGTCAGAGGCATCATCATTCATATTTATAGAGACCTACATATCTGAGTT